>NW_023266373.1:0-1142 GCF_013103735.1 Etheostoma cragini
ATGTGATTAAAAAGTCATAGTTTAGTATGTCAAATATGTGAAAAAAAGTCATAGTATAGTATGTCCAAAACATGATAAGAAAGTCATAGTATAGTATGTAAAAACTCTGATACAAAAGTCATAGTATAGTATTTCCAAAACGTGATAAAAAATTCATAGTATAGTATGTCCAAAATATGATAAAACGTCATAGTATAGTATGTCCAAAACATGATACAAAGGTCATTGTATAGTGTGTCCAAAATTTAATAAAAAAGTCATAGTATATTATGCCCAAAATTTGATAAAAAAAGTCATAGTATAGTACGTCCAAAATGTAATGAAAAAGCCATAGTATAGTATATCCAAAATATGAAAAAAAGTCATAGTATAGTATGTCAAAAATATGAAAAAAAGTCATAGTATAGTATGTCCAAAATATGAAAAAAAGTCATAGTATAGTATGTCAAAAATGTGATACAAAAGTCATAGTATAGTATGTCCAAAATATGATAAACAAATCATAGTATAGCATGTGCAAAATGTGATAAAAAAGTCATAGTATAGTATGTCCAAAACGTGATTAAAAAGTTATGGTATAGTATTTTCAAAATGCTAAAGAAAAGTCATAGTATAGTATGTCCAAAATATGATTAAAAGGTCATAGAATAGTATGTCCTAAATATGATAAATAAGTCATAGTATAGTATGTCCAAAGGTTGATAAAAAAGTCATAGTTTAGTATGTCCAAAATGTAACCAAAAAGTCATAGTATAGTATGTACAAAACGTGATAAAAAAGTCATGGTATAGTATGTCAAATATGTGATACAAAAGTCATAGTAGATGTCATAGTATAGTATGTCTAAAATATGATAAAAAGTCATAGTATAGTATGTCCAAAATATGATAAAAAGTCATAGTATATTATGTCCAAAATTTGATAAAAAAAGTCACAGTATAGTAAGTCCAAAATGTAATGAAAAAGCCATAGTATAGTATGTCCAAAATATGAAAAAAAGTCATAGTATAGTATGTCCAAAATATGAAAAAAAGTCATAGTATAGTATGTACAAAACGTGATAAAAAAGTCATGGTATAGTAGTCCAAAACAATCATAAAATAGTCATAGTAGAGTATGTCCAAAATGTAACAAAAAAGTCC
>NW_023266374.1:0-1155 GCF_013103735.1 Etheostoma cragini
TACCTGGGTTAGTTTCACACATTCACATTAAACTGTTTTAAAAAGTTGAAAAGTATTCATAAACTCTCGAAAAATCGTCTTAAAAGTCAAAAAAAGATTTAAAAAAGTTTTTAAATAGTCAAACACAATCGAAATTTGTTTTTATAAAATCTGGAAAAAATACAAATACAAGTTTCTAACACAAATGGACGAAAGTTTATCAGAAAAATGTGAATGGGCGCCCATAGGGAGAGGTTTGTTCCTCAACGGAGCGGCCCAGGTTGGACTCCGACCTGTGGTCCTCTGCTGCATGTCTCCAGCTATCCCTGAAACGCCCCAAAAACTCACCGGGGGGGAACTGGAGGTGAACGACGGCGTCGGCAGTGAACCGGGTTTCCCCGGTGATGGCCGATGTGTTGGTGTTCAGCTGGATGCGGTCGGACACAAAACTTCCCGATGTTCCTGAACGAACCAAGAGAAACACAGGTTTTATTTAGGGGAGATAGTTTCACAATAATAGTTAATAAATGTGACAAAAAATTGTTGTTGTGAAAACGTGAAAATATGTCAGATTTTTTTTTGAATTTTTTGGGTATGTTTTTTGGCGTGTTTTTTCTCAGAAGTTTTTATGATTTATTTACAAAAGAGTCCTCCTGCAGACCCTTACAGTCCGGTCTCAATAAATTCTATGAAGTGATCCAAACTGTTACAAGTTTTCTTTTCCTAACCCTAACCGTCCCCTTATCTTATTTTTAAACCTAAGCAGGTTTTAATTTTACTTTATTAGTTTATTACTTTATTATACAATGTTGTGACCAGTCCATCTTTTATTGTCTTTTATCAATGACCACATTGACGCTTGGTATTCCTTATTAATCTTATCTATCCACTGTTAATCTTTCTTTTGTGTGGGGGGTGAGGGGGGGTTGTCCTTTTATATATTTTTCAACAAATGTCATTATTTATTTACAAAAGAGTGATTTTATTTCTTTTTATCTCTTTTAGGCTCCTGTAGGCCTTCACCATAAAGCCAATCCTGAACCTTGTGAGTACTGAGACATTTATTATTTAGACAGATAACAAATTACTTCATTACTTTTTAATTGTACTTAGTATTCTCCTACAACCATTAAAAAGTTTCTAAAAAGTCAAGATATTATGTAAAAATGTTAAAAA
>NW_023266375.1:0-1200 GCF_013103735.1 Etheostoma cragini
AGAAGGAGGAGGGAACAAGAGAAGACCAGACCAAGGAGAGGGACAAGACTAAGAGACAAAACGAGGGAGACACAGACACGGGGACAGAAGAGAGACGCAAACAAACGGAAAAAAGGGAGAGAGATACAGAGACACAGACAGTATGGGTGACTACCAAACACAGGGAACAACGATTAACCAAGGGAAGGGCACTAGGAGGCGCGAGAGAATGTACGAGGGTGCCCAGGAGAGGGCGCACTAGGGACCCAAGAGCGGGTATACTAGAAAAGCCCACGAGAGGGCGCACTAGGAGCACGAGGAACACGGAGAAGCCCACGGAGGGCGCACTAGGAGCACGAGCAACGCGGAGAAGCCCACGGGGGGCGCACTAGGAACGCAAGGAAGCCCCCAGAGGGGGGCTCACGGAAGAGCCCGCGGAGGAGCTCATGGAAGAGCCTGCGGATCGGCTCACGGAAGAACCCACAAAGGAGCTCACGGAAGAGCCCGCGGAGGAGCTCACAGAAGAGCCTGCGGAGAGGCTCACGGAAGCACCCGTTAAGGGGCGCATGGAAGACCCACTGGGAGACGAAACAGGCAACGAAATAGACGGGACGGGTTCAGGGACAATTTCGGGTGGGACGGACGGAGACGGTGAGACTACAGGCGGATCGGTTGTGGCGGCACATTTGGACGGGGTGGACACAGGGACAGGTAGGAAGACGGGGACAGGAACGGTGACAGGGACAGAGACAGTGACCGGGACAGGGACAAAGATTGGAACAGAGACAAACACAGGGACTGAGACAAGCACGGGGACAGACGTAGGCACGGGGACAAGCACGGGGATAGGGATACGAACAGGTACAGAGACAAGAACAGGAACAGACACAGTGACGGGGACAAAGACAGAGACAGGGACAGACACAAGACCAGGGAGACTAGGACTAGGAGAAGCAAAGACATGGGGGGCCGGGGTTCCTGAGGACCTGGGACGGAGGCCAGGACCTGAGGAAGCCAGGGGACTGAGTCCCGGGGGACCCCTGGAACCGGGACCAGGGAGACCCCGGGAGCCAATGCCCAGAGACCCAGACACCGGTTGGAGGTCGGGGGCACCGAACGCCGACCGAGGGCCAAAAACGTTGTCCGTCGGCCGGGGGGCAGGGCCACCGAGCGACAGCCGGGGGTCAGAAGTGCTGGGCCTCTGGTCAAGGTCGGATGGTC
>NW_023266376.1:0-1316 GCF_013103735.1 Etheostoma cragini
ACACACACACACACACACACAAAGACAGAGATACACACACACACACACACACACACACACACACACACACACACTAAATTGGCTACAACAGTATAACTTTCCAAGTGTTAGAACAACGAGATGCTCGTCCCTCGTGTGTGTTCCCAGTGAGACGCTGTTTTAGGAAACCTAACTTCCTGTTTGTGTTCTTAAAGATTAGATGCCAAAGGACTACAGATATAGATGCAAAAGGACTACAGATATAGATGCAACTGGACTACAGATATAGATGCCAAAGGACTACAGATATAGATGCCAAAGGACTACAGATATAGATGCCAAATGGACTACAGATATAGATGCCAAATGGACTACAGATATAGTTGCCAAAGGACTACAGATATAGATGCCAAAAGACTACAAATATAGGCCTATATGCAAAAGGACTACAGATGTAGTTGCCAAAAGACTACAGATATAGATGCCCAAGGACTACAGATAGGCCTATAGGCCTAGATGCAAAAGGACTACAGATGTAGTTGCCAAAAGACTACAAATATAGGCTAGATGCCAAAGGACTAGGCTATAGATAGTCTATAGATGCTAAAGGACTACAGATGCCAAAAGACTACAGATATAGATGCCAAAGGACTACAGATATAGGCCTAGATGCAAAAGGACTACAGATGTAGGCCTAGATGCCAAATGGACTACAGATATAGATGCAAAAGGACTGAAGATATAGATGCCAAAGGACTACAGATATAGTTGCCAAAAGACTACAAATAGGCCTATAGATGCCAAAGGACTACAGATATAGATGCTAAAGGACTACAGATGCCAAAGGACTACAGATGTAGGCCTAGATGCCAAATGGACTACAGATATAGATGCAAAAGGACTGAAGATATAGATGCTAAAGGACTACAGATGCAAAAGGACTACAGATGTAGGCCTAGATGCCAAAGGACTACAGATATAGATGCAAAAGGACTAAAGATATAGTTGCCAAAAGACTACCAATAGGCCTATAGATGCCAAAGGACTACAGATATAGATGCTAAAGGACTACAGATGCCAAAGGACTACAGATATAGATGCTAAAGGACTACATATGCCAAAGGACTAAAGATATAGATGCCAAAGGACTACAGATATAGATGCCAAAGGACTACAGATATAGATGCTAAAGGACTACAGATATAGATGCCAAAGGACTACAGATATAGATGCCAAAGGACTACAGATAGGCCTATAGACCTAGATGCAAAAGGACTACAGATGTAGTTGCCAAAAGACTACAAATATAGGCTAGATGCCAAAGGACTAGGCTATAG
>NW_023266377.1:0-2364 GCF_013103735.1 Etheostoma cragini
GACATAGAGAGAGAGAGAGAGAGAGAGAGAGAGAGAGACACAGAGAGAGAGAGATGGTGAGCTACAGAGACATAGAGACATAGGAACATGGACTTGACATACAAGGCCCGTCATTGTCCGAGAGCTGCAGAATAGAGCCGGGCTGGCACAATAAAGCAGATACACATGGAGGCCTGCAAGGAATCCCCACTTCTGTCTCGGTCCCTTTTGTCTGTGACAGGAAGCTGTGTGTGTGTGTGTGTGTGTGTGTGTGTGTGTGTGTGTGTAACATATAACATATCCTGAGAACACGTCAGTCAACAGGACACTCTGTTGTGTGGGTCTGCATTTCTTAAAGGGTAACGTGGACAGCTTTGGACCCTGTTTTCCAGATGTTGGGTCTGGGGGCTTCCCATTGGCTGGGTTCAATCCGAGGGGCGGGACATACGGTTGTCTGTCGAAATACCCTCTGCACGCAATAGGACAGCGCTCCGGCCAACCAGAGCAACGCTGGTTGATAGATTTTAACTTTAACCCCCGAAAACGTCTTCCTTCTTTAAGAATGACTTCAGAGCTTCACTCCGAGTCTCCAGAGCCGATTGGACAGACCGCTGTCCTCAAGCAGCGGCGGCCATCTTCTTTGTTTTCATGTAGCGGGGAATTCCCGCCAAACCGTGGAATTAGAATTTATGGTCAATAAACCTCATTTATAGGAAATTATACCTCATGTTTGAGTTAGAAAAGCAGAAATTAGGAATTATCGAGACTAAAATTAAAGGAATGGATGTTGATGATAATCACAGACTGGAATATGTCAACTTTTACTCAATACTATTTCAGAATACTTCCATTTGTTTTATAATGCTATAAAATTGAATAAGACGCCCCAAAATTAATGAAAGTAGAGATTTGTACTTGGCAAAGAGCGTTGGGTGGAATCAATCATGTTATTTGGGGGAATTAAAAAGAACATTGATATAGGACAACATGGGGACAACATGAAGACAACATGAGGACAACATGAGGACAACATGAGGACAACATGAGGACAACATGGGGGCAACATGAGGACAACGTGAGGACAACGTGAGGGCAACGTGAGGACAACATGAGGACAACGTGATGACAACATGAGGGCAACATGAGGACAACATGAGGACAACATGAGGACAACATGAAGGCAACATGAGGACAACATGAGGACAACATGAGGACAACATGAGGACAACATGGGGGCAACATGAGGACAACATGAGGACAACGTGAGGGCAACGTGAGGACAACGTGAGGACAACATGAGGACAACGTGATGACAACATGAGGGCAACATGAAGACAACATGAAGACAAGATGAGGGCAACATAGATGCAACATGAGGACAACATGAGGACAACATGAGGACAACATGAAGACAACATGAGGACAACATGAGGGTTAAATGTTAAAGGTCCTGATAGTCTAGCGTAATTTACTTTAGATTTCCTTTCAGACGTCACTGCGTCGTTTTATTTAACACAGAATATAATTTCAGTGTCACTTGAGATGAGAGGAAACATCGGTTGTTTTGCACAATTTATAAAACAAACTGATTTTTTTTTGCCGCTCAATATGTATAAAAAACCAAAAAGTCAAACTTCTCTGACTCAAGCTCGTTAAATGTGAACGTCTTCTAGTGTCTCCTCTCCTCTGGGACAGTAAGCTGAAAATCCTTGAGTTGGGGACAAAACAAGACACTTGAGGACGTCGTCTGGGGCTTTTTGGGAAACACCAACTAATCGATTAATCAAGAAAATAATAATAATGATAATAATAATAATAATAATAATAATGTTTGTCAACATGAGGACAACATGAGGACAACATGAAGGCAACATGAAGGCAACATGAGGGCAACATGAGGACAACATGAGGGCAACATGAGGACAACATGAGGACAACATGAGGACAACATGAGGGCAACATGAGGACAACATGAGGACAACATGAGGACAACATGAGGACAACATGAAGACAACATGAGGGCAACATGAGGGCAACATGAGGACAACATGAAGGCAACATGAGGACAACATGAGGACAACATGGGGACAACATGGGGGCAACATGAGGGCAACATGAGGGCAACATGAAGACAACATGAGGACAACATGAGGGCAACATGAGGACAACATGAAGGCAACATGAAGGCAACATGAAGGCAACATGAAGACAACATGAGGACAACATGAAGACAACATGAGGACAACATGAAGACAACATGAGGACAACATGGGGACAACATGCGGGCAACATGCGGGCAACATGGGGACAACATGAAGACAACATGAAGACAACATGAGGACAACATGAGGACAACATGAAGGCAACATGAGGACAACATGAGGA
>NW_023266378.1:0-1956 GCF_013103735.1 Etheostoma cragini
GTGGGAATTAAAGGATATGTCCTGATCAAAAATGACTCCAAGATTCTTCACAGTGGTGCTGGAGGCCAGGGTGATGCCCTATTAGTTAGTTTCATCTGGCTTGATTGATAGATATAACTGAGTATCATCTGCATAACAATGACAGTTTATGGAGGGTTTCCTAATAATACTGCCTAAAGGAAGCATATATAAAGTGAACAGGATTGGACCGAGCACAAATCCTTGTGGGACTCCATGACTAACCTTGGCGTGCACAGAGGATTCATCGTTATCATGAACAAACTGAGATCGATCTGATAAATAAGACTTAAACCAGCTTAGAGCAGGCCCTGTAATGCCAATTAAATGTTACAATCTCTGTAATAAGATATGATGGTCAATGGTATCAAATGCAGCACTAAGATCTAATAACACAAGTACAGAGATAAGTCCTTTGTCTGATGCAATTAGGAGGTCATTAGTAATTTTCACAAGTGCTGTCTCTGTGCTATGATTAACTCTAAATCCTGACTGAAGATCCTCAAATAAGTTGGTGCTATGCAGAAAGTCACACAGCTGTTTGTCGACTGCTTTCTCAAGAATCTTAGAGAGAAATGGAAGGTTGGATATAGGTCTATAGTTGGCATCACATGCCTTGCATTTCCAGGGGGTGACCTGTCTGACCTGCCTTATCTGCCTGCAGTGTGCACATGGCCTTTGACCATATGAGGCCTTCTTGCTTGCTTCAGTTTGTTCAGGTGTTGGCACAGGTACATGGTCACTCTGTTTCTGAGTGGGGGGGGACATCAACTGTGACACCACAGAGCTGGGCTGTCAGCTCCTTCAGAAATTTCCTGTGGGGCATTGGTTGTTGCTGATTCTCTGTGCAGACCTCCTTGTGAAGCAAGTAACTGTTGGTCACAGCAATGTCCAAAAGATTCTTATCTTGCTTGGGCCCGTGCGGTGGTGACTTCTTCATAATCACCACTGTAAAACAAATAAATAAAGCAAAGTATTAGATCATACACATCAGACCAATGAATGTTTTTGTATTTTATTTCTCACACAGCAAAATAAAACAATGGCTGAGATGCTACAGTACCGTAACCACCACAGCTAAACAAAAGCCTTCCCCATCCCCATGCAGCTAAAAATTGTGACTTTTGAAAGCAACACTACAACATCCTTTTGTGTGTACCTTGTAGTGTAAACTCACTAAAACACAATAAAATAACTGGGGGACAAATGAAATCCACTACTCTCACTACCCTGTAACAAACACATCTACAGACAACGCTACTGTGCACTTTTTTTATTTTATAGTATAACATTTTTAGCGTTTTTATTTTTTATACTTTTACAGTAAATAAATGAATGATACTTACACTTCAGCGGGGTCTATTCATCCTGGTAAGCCAGTTCGTCATCCGTCAAATTACTCTCTTCTCCCGAATTTCCTACATCCTCCGTAGCAAAAATAAAAGGCCAATGTCTCATTTACGTTCATAGTTCGCTGAGATGCCCTTGTTCTTTGTGTTTCTCTGTATGTTCTCCAAAATGCTGTCTCCCGTCTTTCTCTCCGATTTTATGAACTGCGCTCCATGCGCAAAAACGTACACCCACTTGGCAAAAATAAAAGTCCAGAGCCCCATTTACGTTCATAGTTCGCTGAGATGCCATTTTTCTAAGTGTTTCTCCGTATATTCTCCAAAAAGCTGTGTCTCCTCGTCTTTTTCTCTCACATATTATCAGCTGCGCTCCGTGCGCCATTACGCACACCCACTTCTACGACGGACCAGCCTGTCATTGATTGTAGCACAATAACAAAGGCCCAGTGCTTCATGGGGTATTTAAAATGGTGGTTAGCATCAAGCTAGCGGAAAAAACGGCCAAAAAATGGATAAATTATAGACATAAAGTGGATCAATCTTGGATGTAAGGGTATGCACTTATTGCTCAACAACTCCGAAACATGGC
>NW_023266379.1:0-1555 GCF_013103735.1 Etheostoma cragini
CACAATCAAATGAAAGAACACAGTAAGCACCCCACAGCTGGGCACTGATGACAGAGAGAGAGAGGGCGTTCGACCTGCTGTGTGAACAGGCGGTATTTCCATACAAATCAATGCAGCGTCAGGTTAAGCTTGGGGACACATCGGGGGACAAGCCTGGTCACACACGCGATGAAGCTGCACACGCACACATCACGTCATGACATGCAGGTGCAGGAAACTGCAATCTCCAATTTGTCAAAGATTCCACTTCATTAAACCAAAGATGACCGAGTTAGGTTGATATACACTATATACCAAAAGTATGGGGACAGCTCCATCTGCATCTGTGTTTTTCATTATGGTTTTGGTTTTCCCAATTAAAGAAATAGTTTGTCATTTTGAGAAATTCACTTGTTTGCTTTCTTGCAAAGAGTTTAAAAAACAAAATAATCCATGAAAGCAACCACCAGCAGCCACTTGGCTTAGCTGTTAAGACCAAAGACGACAGAATCTGCCAATCTGCCTTCGCTAATGTACATGTTATACTTCCAACGTTAGAAAGACAACTTTTGGTGTTATGGGTTATATGCGGGACTATTGCTATTTAACTTAGGAAAAAGACAGGGTCGCCATTTCCCCGTGTTATAAATACATAGTATTTCTTTATGGGCTTCATCTCTCTGTCGGATACCCAGTTGGTTTGAATGAGCACATCGGCCTGCTGAACTAATCAGGCCTTTCGTGAATAATAACATATGTTTTACAGTTTAGTTAGTTTTCGCATTTGTGGAAATGTCTTCTTCTACTTTTTTCTTCTTCTACACTATCATCTTTGCATTTAATAGATGTTAGTGTCACATCTTCAAGCAATAAATAAAATTCTGGCAGCAAAAATTGGATACTTTCTTCTTTGTTTTGGCCTGAAAACTGCCAAATGTAAAATATAATTTCAGCCCAAATGCAGTCTAATGGGAATGCAAAAAAAAAATACATAATGAAAAACATAATGTTCCAACCTTATTGCACATCAATTTATCTGCAAGGCATCTCTCTTTGTGATGGGGAACAGGAATTAACTATCGCATTAGAGAAGGCATATTAGAAGGAATTAGAGCATCACTACATCCCGACAAAATTGTCCAGGGATGAGGAGAGAGAAGGACAAAGAGAGTAGGGAGGATGGATAAAGGTTAACGCTGTAAAAATGAAGAAGGGGAGGGGGTGCCTGAATGCCAGGGTGAACAAAGACGAGCAGGAGAGAGCCCGAGCGAGGGCCATTCATGGTCTGCTGTTTGGTGAAATAAAACACAAGGATGGAGAAAGAGTGAGATGAAGAACTAGGAGGGGTTATCAAACAAGCGGGCAGCGAGGGAAATGAGAAAGAAAGCAGAGACAATTCATTATTAAACTGGACCGGCTGTAAGCCGGAGTCTAGATGGATGGAGGCAAAAGAAAAATAGAGTTGAGGACAGAGAGAGAGAGAGAGAGAGACCTAGGAAATGAAAACAAACAAGCCATCATCCATCCCATCCCTCCATTGTCGCCCAGTTCCACTTAAAGGTCGCTGTGCTTTTCT
>NW_023266380.1:0-5113 GCF_013103735.1 Etheostoma cragini
TCTTCCTCCGGGACTGGTAGGACAGGACAGGGTAGTTTTTGCGTCTCCTAGGCTACTTTCAGAAGTCAAAAGTATATTTTGAAGCCAACACATGGAAACACTCCCACCTAGTGTCTAATTAACGCATTATGCATCCTGTTTAAAATACAGAAATAAGAATAGACCATTGTAAACTTACTGTAGATAATGATCTCACACACACACACACACACACACACACACACACACACACACACACACAAGTTGATTTAGTTAATAAAACTACATATACATCAAAAATTGATAAAAGCATCAACAAAAGTGTTGATTTTCAATGTTGACAGGAAGACAACACTTGCGATATCCACATTACTGAGGATTCTTAACCTTAATATTTATTTATTAATATTTATACAACTTATAAGAAGATATTTCGTCAAAGCATCAGATGTCAACACAACATCGATATCCAGGTATTTGGTCCAGAATATTTCGATATCTGATTTTCAGACGTCGGCTTCATGTCCTGGTGGAATAAAAATGAAAAGGGTCCCATCGCTGCTCCACGCAGACACACATCCGTAGAAACACACATTTCCCAAAAATACAGCAAGGTGCGCATGAATAAAACAAAAAAACACGTGAGGGGAAACCAAGCGGCGCCCCTTCTTCGGAGCCCGAGACGGCGTTCCCGCTCCCAAATATCTCGGAGACGAAGGACGACGTGGCCTCCAGCACGGCGCCCAAAACGTTTAGTTAGGAAACCGAGGAGCGAAGTGCTGCCTCGACGTGATTGGCAGACGGACGGGGAGGCGGGACCTGCGGATGGACGGCGCCGTCGTGTCATTGGACGACCTCGAAGTAGTGCAGGATGGCCATGATGTGCTGCGGCATGAAGACGTAGCCGGTGTAGACGGCCATGCCGGCCACCGAGATCAGCAGGGAGTCTGGAGCGGCGCCGTTAAGGAGGAAATAAAAACTAAATAAGGAAATGTAAAAAAATATATATAATAAATAAATGTATAAAAATAAAATAATTAAATGTAAAAAAATATAATAAATAAATGTACAAAAAATACAATAATTAAATGTAAGAAATATAATAAATAAAGATATAAAAAATAAAATTAAATGTGAAAAATGTCATAAATAAATGACAAATAAAATAAGTAAATAAAAAAATATATAATAAATGAAAAATAAAATAAGTAAATGTAAAAAATATAATAAATGTATAAAAAATAAAATAATTCAATGTAAACAAATATATTAAATAAATGTATTAAAAATAAAATAAATAATTGTAAAAAATAAAATAAATAAATGTATAAAAAATAAAATAAATAAATGTAAAAAAATATATTAAAAAAATGTATGAAAAATAAAATAAGTAAATATAAAAATATATAATAAATGAAAAATAAAATAAGTTAATATAAAAATATATAAGAAACAAATGAAAAACAAAATAAATAAATGTAAAAAATATAATAAATAAATGAAAAATAAAATAAGTAAATGTAAAAAATATAATAAATAAAAAATAAAATAAGTAAATGTAAAAAATATAATAAATAAATATATAACCGCTTGCTGAGACTGCATGTAAAATACCCTCAAAAGTTAAAATAACCCTTTAAATACATAACAGCTGTTATGTCATTTATACTTTACTTGTGCTCATTTAAAATACAATCACTCAATACTTGTCTTCATTATTACTGAAGCTGGAGCTGCTTTTCCCGCTGTATAGCTTGAGTAACGTTATTTTAGGCTGAATCAAGCGGTGAGCTAGCAGTTGTTGCTAGCTGTTAGCTAAACTAGCATCGTTAGCTTTCTGGTGGAGGCTAACATGTTATTTTGGTTCAATTTGGTTCAAAGAAGCCCATAATTCTAATATAGAAACTGGTCAAATTTTGGTCAAAACACAAGGGTTAAAAGGGAGTGGCTGCAGTGACACCTGTGGACATTGTGTTCTGGATTATCAAGAGAAACCAGGACATTGGACACGTTCATATGCACTCAGGTTACTATGGTTACGCAGGTAACCTCACGCTCACCTGCACCTGAGTATCCCGGTTACAGTGAATCTGTGCACAGAGTTTCCAGATTGTTATTTCCCAAAGCCTTGTGTTGTCCTTGGGTCAAATTTGAGGTTTTAAAATCTGAAATGTAAGTTTCTTTCAACCAAATGTCCCTAAAAAAAAAATAACTTAAAAACATGTTCCTTTGATCTTAACTATGTACGTTCCAGATAACTGTAATAAGCAGTGCCTTGCTCAAGGGCAGCTGGAAGTTCCCAGGAGGTGAAGTAGCTGTATTGTACTTTATGTATTTGTTATTGTTTTCTAACCTTTCTTTTTCGCGTTTTTTTTTTTTTTTTTTTAATTACTTTCATAAGTTATATACAGAGATCATGTTAAAGTTAAATTTATAATGTTCCCTGGATGGAAATGATGCCGAATGGTTTTAACATTGTATGACATGTTTGTAAAGTTTAAAAAGTAGTAAAAGAAAAAGAAAAAAGGTTGTTGCCTGGCAATGTAATTCCATTGAAAATATCTAGATTTGGTATTTTTACTGGGGCCAAGTGCAGCCATAACACCATTAACCCCCCCCCCCCCCCCCCCCCCCCCCCCCCGGGTTAAAATCATAGACAGTTAATATTATTATCAACATAAACAGTCTATGGTTGAAACATAACCAGGAACAGGCTGTAGCCGTCACGTGCCTGTGGGCAGGAAGCTTCCGTGAGCTTAGCCTAAACGCTCTTTTACGCATGCGTAACTCCGTTGGCTTTTCTACCTCTTTAACGCGTTTTCACGTGTAGGTTAAGAAACGAGAGTAGTGCGACAAAGTTAGAAGCATTTTCTAGTCAATTATTGCAGACTATTTAATTCGGCATTCAACATGATGAGATTGTCATTACAAAAACGAGTTTATTTTCTGTTTCTCCAAATCACACCAGGGTCCCTTTACCTTTCTGAGCGTTTGCTTTAATGGGTAGCTAGTTAGGTAAATGCAACTTCCTTATTGAACAACATGAGTTTATCTAAAGCTTTATGGGCAGTCCTTGAATCCGGCATTAATAAAAAATTAATACGTTGTTTCGTTTTGTGAAGAATGTGTCTTGAAACACACAGCTAAGCGACTGGCGAACAGTCATTTCAACAAAAACAACAACTCAACTGGACTATTTCTACAAGCCGAATTTGCCACATACCCCTATGGATTTGTAAGATACCCCAACCGATGTTTACAACATAACTTAAATACGTTAAATCCTTAAGAAACGTCGGCGTTGTGTTTTCGGGCAAAACGACAGCTTAGCTTTGGTGACGTTCTAGCTAACGTTAGCACGTTAGCTTTGGAGCTAGCTAGACACGGAAAAGGATACTGAACACCGTCCTCTCCCAGGGCTCCAGCATGTAGAGCGCCGTCACCAGAAGATACTGGTAGTAAAACCAGGATAACTGCTTCCAACAGTCGCCCAGGGCCATGGCTCCCACGCCAACTTCACCTTTACTAACTTATTTATCTCTCTACGTGACCGTAGGATAGCTTCTGGTAGCGTCTGACGTTGAATAACAAGGGGCTCGTTTTCAGCCAATCACAACTCCGTATTCGGGCGCACGGCTCTGACGCAGCCCGGGGAGTTCCCACATCCGGGTTTCAAAATAAAGTGTAGTACATATAGTTAAGTATGTTAGTAGATTTAGGTTTAAAAATAGGAAAACAATTGACTAAAAACACAAATTCCGCTGATTTTTTATTTAACTTGAACTTTTTCAACGTTTGGCGAATTTTCTGAAATTTTAGAAATTTTAAAAACCTTTTTTTTTTTTTACATTTGTAAATTTTTTGGACATATTTCAATATTTCATATTCATCATATTTGGATATTTTTCTCTTTTTTCACACTTAAAAAAAATTACTTTCATCAATTGTTTACTCCACAAAATTGACAAAAAACACAAATTTAATGAAAGTAGTGAAGTGATTATTAATTTATAACGTTTAACGTTTGTCGAAAAAAATTGTGTAGACTTTTGAAATTTTTGTAGGTTTTCCACAAATTTGAATCTTTTCACAATTTTTTTCATTTTATTTACTTTTTTCTCTTTTTAAAAATTTCTTTCATCAATAATTTTTTTATCCAAATGCTTTACAATTCACAATCAATAGTTCATTCCCCAAAATTGACAAAAAACACAAATTCAATTAAAGTAGTGAACTGATTATTAATTTAACTTTTTCAACATTTGTCAATTTTTTTTCAAAGCCTTAAATTTTTTTTATAGCCTTTCCCCAAAATTAATTTTTTTTAAAAACAATTTTTGTCACAACAATTGACATTTTTTTTCTTTTTTTACTTGTTTTAAATTTCTTTTACCAATCATTTTCCCCCCCAAATGCTATAAAATTGACATAAAACACCCAAATCCAATGAAAGTAGTGACCTGATAATTGATTTAACGTGTGAGAAGCGTTTTTGGGAACCGTCAACGTTACTTTTTTGGACAATTTCTTAGACAGAAACCCAAATTTCTGATGTAGAAACTTTTACGGAAACGAGTCAAATTAGACCCGACGACACCAGGAGGCTTAAAAAAAAAGACTCATACCAATTATAAAAATAGTTGGCAATTAATTTAATAACAACTAATCGATTAATCTTTGCAGATTTATATGTTTTATGTTACAACTTGAGTTTTATCTCTAATGTTTGTACAGCAAAAGACTCAAAACATTACTAAAAATGTAAATATAAGAGAATATTACAGTGTTATTAACCATTTAATCAGTAATCAGATCGAATTATGAACGCTAAATAAGGACGTTTGGTTTTTAACCCTCAGAAGTAATCGCAGAAATCATCGACAAAAACGTAAAAATGGGAGAGAGAACTTCGGGAAAAGTTAGAAAACGTCAAAAAGTGACAACAAATGTCGGAGAACGCTAAAAAAACTTCAAAACGACAAAAATGTCCCGAAAAAGAAATAGACAAAGAACTTTGGGAAAAGTTGTAAAAGTGTCGAGAAAAAGTAAATAAAGACAACACCAGAGCATGGGGAATGAGAGGGGGGAAACATCAGAGCAGGGGGAATGAGAGGGGGAAACGCCGGAGCAGGGG
>NW_023266381.1:0-1535 GCF_013103735.1 Etheostoma cragini
GGCCGTAGTAGGTATTGGGACAGAACCAGGTCCCGCGTGAACGCGCAAAAGCTAGGGGAAGGGGTAAGGGGAAGGATTGGGATTCAGCCTAAAGAAAATACGTTTGTTTTGGTACAGACATCCTCACAAAAATCACACTACACTCATTTTAATATCTTATAGATGTTTTAAGATTATTTTTTTATATTTTTATTTTTGGGGCCTTTTTCCTTCATTACAGAGAAAGTGGACACATATGAAGAGATGGGGAGAGAGACGGGGGAGGACACGCAGCAAAGGGACGGAGGCCGGATTCAAACCCGGGCCCCTGCAGGACTCAGCCAACACGGGGCAAGCACTCTTACTGGTTGAGCTGGAAAACGACCCAATGTCTTATATATTAACATTTTTTTAATATAAATGAGAGCAATGACACGCAAACGAACGCTCCCTCCAATGTCGTGAATATCAGTGAAAAAAAAACAAATCACAATGAAGATATTCTCACATCGTGCAGCCCTGGGCAACCTCTCCAAGTACACTCCTGAAAGCCATCATCCTGGTATGCATGACCTATGACCCGGCACCTTCTGTGACCCCCCCCCCCCCCCCCCCCCCCCCCTTTAACTCCCCCCCCTCCCCTCTGCTCTGGTCTTCCTCAGCCCAAAGCCTTCTGGAGCGCCCGCCGACCCCTCCTGACCCGCCCCGCAGTGAAAGCAACGTGCTTTCCCACTTGATTTATGTCCCTTACAACGTCCTCCTCCACCCCCCCAACCCCCCCACCCACCCCTCCACCCACCCCCCAGGGAGGGAGGCTTCCATTTCAACTCGGAAAAGAGGGAGGAGAGGGGGGGTAAAGAAAGAAGAAAGAAAAAAGTAGAGGGAGGGTCGACCCTGTGTTCTTTTCAGGAAAACAAAAGCCACAGCGGCCTTTTCAAGGAGTAAAAAAAAGAAAGACAAAACGGAGAAGAGGAGTAAGGGAGGGGGGGAGATGCAGAGGAGAGGAAGAGGAAAGGAGGATCTCACGGGTCTGTATGATCTCGTACAGGATGCACACCAAAACCTGATGAGATCCTACGAAATTAGGAGACTTGGAGGCCGGCTACACTGTAAGAAATTTAATGTAAAACTTGCAGCAAGTTGCTGTGAATTCTTTTTACAGTAAAGGTGCCGTACTTCCATTTACAGTATTTGATGTGTTCATTGTGAAATACTAAACATTTGGGGGCAGCTCTTCACTATTAGAGAAGGTCTGCACGCTCTGAGAGACCCGAAAAAGTGCTTTTAGTTTCTCCACCTTCATTTCCTGATTCCCTGTAAATCTGTGGCTGAGTGAAAAGTTGGAGTAAATTGTTTTAGCAGAACATGGAAAAAACGTTTAAAGGGCCCTATTCTGCTCATTTTCAGGTTCATAATTATATTTTGAGGTTGTAGAATAGGTTTCCATGGTTTCATTTTTCAAAATACACCATATTTTTTAACCCTGTGTGTTCAGGTCTCTGTTTTAGCTCCAGAGTGAGACATCTCACTAGTTTTATCTCCAGAGTGAGACATCT
>NW_023266382.1:0-916 GCF_013103735.1 Etheostoma cragini
CATCCCTCCATCCCTCCATCATCCCTGGGAAATGTGTCCTGAAAGACAAGCGTCTACCAAAAAAACTAAAATATGTGTTTTACCGTTTTCACAACATTTTTGTCCCTTTTCTAAAATGTTCGGACTTTTTTTGGGGCTTCTTGTCCCTTTTTTAACGTTTTTGTTGTAGAATCTTTTGTCTCTTTTTTTAAACAATTGGCAATTTTTCAGACTTTTTGTCTTTTTTCTGAAGTTTTTGTGTCTTTTTACAACCTTTTGGGGCATTTTTTCTAACGTTTATGTCGTAAAAGTGTTTGTTTCTTTTACTAAAATCTTTAAACCAATTTTTTTCCCAGGTCTGTTTTTTAGACGTTTTAATGCAGAAATATTGCACGTTATGGTTATAAATGTGACTGTGACGGGTTAGTTTCTCTGCTAATTGAGGATGTAAATCAGGGGAAATCTTCTGATGTCCGGAGAGACCCACCTGGACCCTGAAGACGCCCCAACGACCAATGGGAATGCGGGTGATTTGTGACCAAGCGGCCCAACACGTTTTTAATAAAACAATGCGCGGTATGTCCCTTTAACACGAAGACGCGTCAGGCAGCAGGAGAGAGACGCTGACGTGCTTCCTCTCCCTTCCTCTCCCTCCGTTTAAAACAAAGCCCCGGCTGCTGCCAATCACCCGGTAATAGCCGGCGTGGTCGCCACGACTCCGCCGAGCGTCTGCTCGCGAGCCGATTGGCCGAACCGGTGACCGCGATCGTTAGCGTTAGCCTGCGTCTCACCGAAGACGCCTAATGTCTCCGCATTAGCACTAATGGAATGCAATTGCAGCTCTCCCTCCGCCCGGCGTCCGCCCCACCCGGCCGTGATCCCGCGGGCACCGCCGGACCGTCGCCTAGGCAACTGCAATCACGTGCCGACACCCCCC
>NW_023266382.1:1121-1959 GCF_013103735.1 Etheostoma cragini
TTTTTTTTTGTGGAGAGCAGCGGGGGGGATTAGCTCGATTAAGGCCAAATCAGACCTGCTTCCAATTTGATGAGAGGGAGAAGAAGATAATAGGTCTGAGATTGGTTTCTCATGCAGCTCGGGCCTCCGCCGGGGGAATTAAACCGCTCTTTGTCTCTGCAGCGTCTCCGGGTGACTCCGCTCCGCCGGCCAATCACACGCGCTCGCCGCCCAATCACAAAGCAAAATATAACCTTTTTCTCCCAAGAATTACCTTCATTTCCAACTTGGTTTCATTAGCTCGACCGCTGCAGGGGGAGATTAGTTCTTTTATTTAAAGTTTTTTTTAACACGGCAGGAACTTAAAAATCTCGGATTCGGGGTTTTCGGGATTTTCGAGATTTCTTTTCAAAAACAGAGCATGAAGTTCCCTCGTTGGATTTTTCATTTTCATAACAATTATGTCACATTTAATTCCCCTGATCCTGAAAACATGTTGTGGGAGGAAAGGGCTTAAATGGAGGAACACTAGACCTTGTTTTTAAAATGTCTTTTAATGTGGAAATATAGAAAACTCCTAGAAATGTGGGAATAAAGGGCGTAATATTCTGTCAAATCTTAGAAATTAGGAAATTAAGGAGCAAATTCTAGCAAATGATTGTAAGAAATGTGGGAATAAAGGGCCCACATTTTTAAAATCTGGTAAATGAGGAGCTATAGCGGCTAATTCTAACAAAATATCTAAGAAATGTAAAATTAAAGAGACTAATTGTAATAAAAATCTTAGAAATGTAGGAATAAAAGGACTAAAATTAAGAAATGTCTAAATGTGAGAGGCCTAAAAGGCCCTCATTTTATT
>NW_023266383.1:0-3640 GCF_013103735.1 Etheostoma cragini
TGTGTGTGTGTGTGTGTGTGTGTGTGTGTGTGTGTGTGTGTGTGTGTGTGTGTGTGTGTGTGTAAGCTTTTCTTTTGCTTACACTGTAGATAGCGCAGCACTCTGTCTTGGCCACTCGGGGGTGCTGCAGCTCCACCTTCCAGCACCCTCTGTTACCATAACAACACAAAAACGCTTTCCAGCATTCACATTTTCAAGTCCAAACAAGCAACTGTCGGAGCAAAAAGTGGGGTCTAAAAACATAAAACCACTAAACATGAGGACAACATGGGGACAACATGGGGACAACATGGGGACAACATGGGGACAACATGGGGACAACATGTGGGA
This sequence comes from Etheostoma cragini, assembly GCF_013103735.1. NCBI lineage: Eukaryota > Metazoa > Chordata > Actinopteri > Perciformes > Percidae > Etheostoma > Etheostoma cragini. Next base: position 331 of record NW_023266383.1, read on the forward strand.
AAATGGGGACAACATGGGGACAGCATGGGGACAACATGAGGACAACATGTGGACAAAATGGGGACAACAAGGGGACAACATGGGGGCAACATGAGGACTACATGGGGGCAGCATGGGGACAACATGTGGGAAAATGGGGACAACATGGGGACAACATGGGGGTTAACGTTGTCTCTCCTCCCCAGTTCTTCAGAGGTGTCCGATGCGGGAGCTGACGTGTCCCAGAGGCCTGCAGGAGGCGGACTTTCTGGACCTGCTGAGGTCCAGGTTCCCTCAGCTGTCCGGAGAGGACAGGCTGTTTGACGTCCTCAAAGCGGACCGGAGACGGAGGTTGCTGCGGCTGGAGCTCCCGGCGCTGACGGCGGAGGAGATCCAGCAGAACATCGGGCGCACGAGACCGGATCCAACGGTCTACATCAGACTCAAGGCACGCGTCACATGTAGTTGTTAGTTATCGTATGTCCATGCTGTCCATTGTTGTAGTTTGGGCTTTTATCCTTTAACCCACATGTTGTCTTCATGTTGTCCCCATGTTGCCCTCATGTTGTCCCCATGTTGTCCTCATGTTGTCCTCATGTTGCCCTAATGCTGTCCTCATGTTGCCCTCATGTTGTCCCCATGTTGTCCTCATGTTGTCCTCATGTTGTCCTCATGTTGCCCTCATGTTGTCCTCATGTTGTCCTCATGTTGTCCCCATGTTGTCCCCGTGTTGTCCCCATGTTGTCCTCATGTTGTCCTCATGTTGTCCTCATGTTGCCCTCATGTTGTCCCCATGTTGTCCCCATGTTGTCCTCATGTTGCCCTCATGTTGTCCCCATGTTGTCCCCATGTTGTCCTCATGTTGTCCTCATGTTGCCCTCATGTTGCCCTCATGTTGTCCCCATGTTGTCCCCATGTTGTCCTCATGTTGCCCTCATGTTGCCCTCATGTTGTCCCCATGTTGTCCCCATGTTGTCCCCATGTTGTCCCCATGTTGTCCTATATCAATGTTCTTTTTAATTCCCCAAAATAACATGATTGATTCCACACAACGCTCTGGAAAAAAAAACTTCTGACATGTCAGACTTCCATGATGCGTCCCAGACGTGGTCAGTGGTCAGTGATTGTTGATGACGTCAAACTACGAGAGGTGAAGACACACCTCCGTCCGTCCGTCCGTCCGTCCCTGATTAGATTTGTGTAGTCTGGTCCTGGAGACCCAAAAAGATTCAGTTTCAAGCTGTTGTAAAGAATTTTGAAAGTCAATTTTAGTACAGCGACGATTATTTCCGTCTCGGATTGATCTGCGGTTATTTTCTGGATGAATGGGTCCGTTGTCCGGTCTCTGAAACGTGTCTCTTTGTCCCCCAAGACGACGTCCTCAAAGACATTCAGGTTACTGTCACATAGAAGAGAAGGAACACTCTCATCACACAAGATTGACTGCTTTTTTTCATTAAAAATAACTCAGTTGAACTCAAATTGATTATCAATTAATCAATGCTAGAGCTCCGGTGGAAACAATAATAATAATAATAATAATAATAATGCATCCGACCTCTTCATTTTTCCGAATACTAAAGGGATCTCGGGCCGGCGAGGACGAGATTCGTCCTCCACAGACGAAAGACACGGACGACTCTCTGTCCACTGTTGCCACGGTGACGTGTGATGAAGCCCGACTTGAAACAAGGTAACTCAAATGACAAGAAAAGGTCACAATAGAGACGTCAGTGGACAATAAAGACATCTTTGAACTCCTCATCCCCTTTTTGTGTCCTTTAGCGACCCTGTTCAGGAGGTGGACGCCAGCGGAGGAGACGTCCTGTACGTCAGCTCAGCGTCGCAAAAACAAGACATGGGGACAGAGGAGGCTGACGCCGAGGAGCGTGGGACATCAGCGCTAGCTGAAAGGAAAGAGAACAACAGCGACGACGGTGATGGCGAAAGAGAAGAAGCGAATGACGGGGACGACGATTGGAAACCGGACGACGTGAAGCTGAAAGGAAGTGTCCCCAGACAGCGGCAGAAGAAGAAGAAGACAAAGAAACAACAGGCCAGGCGTTCTGGTGTTAAGACTAAGTCGAAGACCAGCGATGACGTCTTCTGTTGCAACGTCTGTGGAGCTCAGCACAGATCAGAGGTCCTGTTGGTGAGACACGCCTGGACGCACGTGGACGACGCAGGGCGTCTCTGCGGCGTGTGCGGAGAGCGCTCAGAGTCGGCGGAGGCCTCGAAGCATCATCTTCAAAGTTCCCACAAACCTGACGGAGACTCTTGTCTCAGCGTCCTCAGCCTCGGCGAGGACGCCGCTGCCCACGCAAGGGAGACACCCTACCAATGCGACGTCTGCCGTGAGGTTTTCCCGTCGGGTTCGTCCCTGGAGAAACACCGGAAGCTCCACGATTCGGGTGCTCCCGCCTACAAGAAGAAGCAGATCTGCGGCGTGTGCGGCAAAACCCTCAGCGACTACCGGTCCCTGTCCCGCCACAGGCTGACCCACTCCGGGGAGCGGCCTCACGGCTGCCGGGTGTGCGGGAGTCGGTTCAAACTCCCGGGGACGCTGAGACAACACGAGAAGATCCACACGCACCGGGAGAGGTCGTACCTCTGCGACGTCTGCTGTAAGATGTTCATGACCAGCAAGCAGCTGCAGATCCACATGCGCATGCACACCAACGAGAAGCCCTACCACTGCGGGGAATGCGGCCGGGGCTTCAGCACCAGGGCGCCGTTGAGGGCTCACATGCGGATCCACACCGGAGAGACACCGTACAGCTGCCCGGACTGCGGCTGGGCCTTCAAACGCAAGGTTCACCTGGATAACCATGTGACGGTGCATTCAGGCGTCAAACCGTTCGTGTGCGTGACTTGTGGGAAAGCGTGCGCTCGGAAAGCGTATCTGAAGGTTCACATGAGGACCCACAACGGGGAGAGACCGTACCGGTGTTCACTCTGTGACAAGGCTTTCACGCAGAGCCACTGTCTGAAAACACACATGAAGAGCCACGGGGGGGCCGGCGCTGCACTGGGACCTTGACCACCATACCACAATGATGACAACACAGAGGCTTGTATGAGTTTACCCCCCCCCCCCCGGGCTAATGTTGATTAAAAAGAGGAAAGAAAAAATCATCTTTTGGAAATTGATTTAATGCCTTAATTAAAAAAACTATTAGGATATATCCAACTTTTGAGGATTCAAATTTTCTTTGTGAATGAATAATGTTTCATAAATAAATAAATGTTTTCCTTAAAATACAGGGGCATAAGTATACACCCCCTATGTTAAAATACAGGGGCATAAGTATAGACCCCCTATGTTAAAATA
>NW_023266384.1:0-2223 GCF_013103735.1 Etheostoma cragini
TACTGCTAACTGACATGCTAGTTAACATTAACATAGACACAGGCTAATTACTGCTAACTGACATGCTATTTAACGTTAACATAAACCCTGGCCTTCAAAATAAAAGCCCATCGTTGACGAAGGATATAGACAAATATTTCTGTATGTGTAAAATTTTAAAATATAGAAGAGATTTCTTCCTTAAAATAGAAATCAGAATATTATACTACATTTGTTTATTATTTACAATTTTGTTTAATTATTATTTATTATTTACTACATTTGTTTATTATTTACAATTTTGTTTAATTATTATTTATTATTTTATTTAAAAATAAATCTAAATATTCTTCATTGTGTTGAATGATTAAAAACAAAAACAAAAATAATTCAAAAAATACTTTGTTTTTATTCACGCATCCCGCTGTACATACACACGATAATAATAATAATAATAATAATAATAATAATAATAATAATAACAAGGTTAATATTCATGATAATCTTTTCACATATTACAGTTAAATTACATTCATTCAGCTGATCAAACACAACAGGAAACGGACATTAGATAGCCTCTTATTTTCAAAATAAAACACAGATATGAAACAAAATAGACAGGAACACAGCGACGGACATGGAACCCTTTCAGAATAAAACCACTAATTTCTTCTGAAATTACACACATGTAGTAATAATTATTACTCAACATTTTCTTAATAATTCAATTAATTTAATTGTCTTTGAGACGATTTTTGACATTTTTTTTTATCAATTTCTTTGTTGCTTCTTTTAATTTTTTTCTCCATTTTTTAAAATTATGATTAAGTAAATTTTTTTTAAATTTCTTTGTCGCTTTTTTCACATTTATTTATTACTGAAACGTGTTTGAAAATATATAAAAATCCCAATTTTGAAGCTTTTGCAAAATTTTTGTCACTTTTTTCAACGTTTTTTTCAACGTTTTTTTTCACTACAAAATTCAATAAAACCTCAAAATTTAAAGAAATTTGTGCGTTTCTGAGGAGCGTCGTGTGTAATAATCAGCGATATTTTCCTTTAATCACTCTGAAAGAAACCAATTATTAAATTATTACACAGCAGTATTTCTATTGTTGATGTGTAGCTCATATTATTTTAGGATATTACGAGTCATAAAATCCCCAAAATGTCACAGTATGTACATGAAGTTATGAGGTAACATACATAAATAAATAAATAAAATAAAAAATATGAATCGGTGTTGAAGTGATTCACGGGTTTTAAATAAAGTTTAATAAAATAAATAAAATAAATAAATCGATGTTGAGCTGATTCCTGAATGTGAATCGAGTTGTTTAAATTTGGGAAAAAAAACACAAAAAGTCTCAGAAAAAGTCGACATATCAAAAATCATCGGAGGAATGAGAGAAAAGGGTCAAAAAGACAATTTTTACCAATTTTTTTTTTTACCAATGTCTTTGTCACTTTTTCCAATGTTTTTGAGTTTTTTGTCATTTTCAGCTTTTTTTTCTGCTTTTTGTAGTTCTTTCGGCGTTGTCCGTTGTAGTTCTGACACAGAAAGGACAACCAGAGGGTTAAATATGTGTTTGGGATAACTTGCATAGCAACAACAGCCCATTGGCTGTTCACGTGATCGCCGAGAGGAAGAGCCAATCAGATCTCTGCTTCAGCTGCGTTCGTCTGATTGGCCGGCGCTGTGCGAGGAGGCGGGTCTAACGGCAGCCTCTTCCTGCGGCTGTTTGGAGGAGCTGGATAGGTCGATGGCCTCTTCTTCTTCTTCTTCTTCTTCTTCTTCTTCTTCTTCGTCCCTGACGTCGCTCGCCGGCGGCTCCGACGCCTCGCCGCCGTCGCCATGGTGATCCGTCGCGTCGCAGGGGGTCGCCCGCGGGCTGGGACTCTTTTTGGAGATTTCCAGAGACTTCTTGTGCATTCCTGTGAAGACAGAGATGGATTGTTATTATTATTATTAATATTATTATTAACGTTATTATTAATTATCATGGTGGCTCTGACAGCTGCGTCAGACATGTTGGATCTGGAGACTTATCGGTGCTTTAATGTCGACCTTTCACACTTTTAATGCTTTTTAACTGAATGAAATTAAAATGGAATTATGTCTGTGTGTGTGTGTGTATCTATTTGTTAGTGTGTGTGTTTGTGTGCGTGTGTGTGTCTGTGTGTCTGTGTGTGTGTGTGTGTATGTGTGTGTGTGCACGTGTGTGTGTGTGTGTGCGTGTGTCT
>NW_023266385.1:0-1177 GCF_013103735.1 Etheostoma cragini
CTTGGTACGAGTGTGTAACGAGGATCTGGACCCTACCTGCTGAGGGTCTTGGTACGAGTGTGTAACGAGGATCTGGACTCTACCTGCTGCTCGGCCCCGCCTCCTCTGTGCGGGTCGTCACGGTAACAGCTCCACAGCTTGAGGAGGAGGACGTGGACTCGTCTTCGTCTTCTTCGTCCTCTGAGCTCAGCATGTCCCCCACGCCCGTCCTGCAACATGGACACCGACCGGTTCATACCCCGTCCACAGAGACATAAAGTACTGCATATACTGTAATACTCCAGGTGTGTCCTGTAATACTCCAGGTGTGTACTGTAATACTCCAGGTGTGTCCTGTAATACTCCAGGTGTGTCCTGTAATACTCCAGGTGTGTCCTGTAATACTCCAGGTGTGTACTGTAATACTCCAGGTGTGTCCTGTAATACTCCAGGTGTGTACTGTAATACTCCAGGTGTGTACTGTAATACTCCAGGTGTGTACTGTAATACTCCAGGTGTGTACTGTAATACTCCAGGTATCTCTAAGAGGAACTGACCAGTAACACGCAGCGGCTGCCTTCTTCTTCTTCTTTGGTTTTGGCTGCTCGCTGTGAGAGCAGCTCGGTCTCTTTGGGGGCGAGACGTCGTCCACCTTCACCTGACTGCTGGAGGACGCCTGCAGACCTGAGACACACAGAGACACACACACACACACACACACACACACAGAGACAGACACACACACAAACACACACACAGAGACAGACACACACACACACACACACACAGATAGACACACACACACAGAGACAGAGACAGACAGACACACACACAGACAGACACACACACAGAGACTTTTTTAAAGTTTATTTTGTATACCTGTGTCTGTGAACAGGTTACCATGGGGACTGACCTCTGATGATGTGCGGTTACCATGGGGACTGACCTCTGATGACCGAGTCCTCCAGCCGCTCCGACAGCTCGTGGCACTGCTGCTGGTACCCGGTGTCGGTGAACTGGTGCCGCGGCTCGGCCAGCTTCCTCTGCAGCCGCTCCAGCCGCCGCTGCTCCTTCTCCGCCTCGCGCTCCGTCTGCTTCTTCAGCCACGCCGCCATCCTGCAGGAGGAGAAGAAGAAGAAGAGTTAGTCACGCCGCCATCCTGCAGGAGGAGGAGAAGAAGAAGAAGAGTTAGTCACGC
>NW_023266386.1:0-1611 GCF_013103735.1 Etheostoma cragini
TTCGATTCTCCCAAAGTACTCATCCTGAAGGAATCCATCGTGACGGAGATAAAGGACGACATTACTGAAGGTGAGAACACTCATCCATCATTCCTTTGGGCTCTAAGCCACCCAACCACACTGTAAAGCTTTTCACTGTAAATTTACAGTAATATGCAAAGACAGATATCACACGTATACACACATATGAATAAGAATAAGAACATTATGTAACAGGGAATAAGTTATAAGACGTAGATGTTATTACTACAATTCAGATTATGTATGAGGGCTAACATAGAATATACAATAAGGAAGTATCTTACTGTTGCCAGTAAGATACTGTAAATTTTATGTTAAATTTGGTAAAAAATTTACTTATTGCAATCATTTTCCCAGATTGCAAAGGAGCCAACATTGCAGACATTGTGTTCATCGTTGAGTCGGGAAGCATTGGAGCGGAGAACTTCCAGCTGGTGCGCTCGTTCCTGCACTCCATCGTGGGCAGCCTGGACGTAAGACCGAATAAAGTCCAAGTGGGCATCGTTACGTACAATGAGGAGCCCAAAGCCCAGGTCTACCTCGACACGTTCGATAACAGGGAGGAAATCCTGCAGTTCATCAGCAGGCTGCCTTACACTGGAGGGGGGACGAACACCGGAACTGCCCTGAACTTCACGCGGGACCTCATCTTCATTGAGGAGAAGGGCAGCAGGAGAAGGAAGGGCGTCCAGCAGGTGGTGGTGGTGATCACCGACGGGAAATCCCAGGACAGCGTGTTCGAAGCAGCAGCCAGTCTCCGTCGGGATGACGTCAACGTGTACGCTGTAGGAATTGAAAACGCCAACAAGGAAGAACTGGAGCAGATGGCGTCTCACCCCGTAGCTAGGCATGTCTTTAAGGTGGACAGTTTCACCGAGCTGAGGGCGCTGAAGCACAGCCTGAAGAAAGTCATCTGCGAGAACATCATCGATCAAGCCGTCAGAGTCAGCGTGAGGGAGTCCGAGGCCAATAAAGGTTTGACCCACTTGTTTTCATAGTCTTCTTTTGTTATGTAAATACTGACATTTCCATAGACACAGAATTATCAATATTTAAATTACAGCCCAACTGATGTATCGGCCGATATTAGGCATTTCCCGATCTATCAGTATCGGCATTAATCCTCCATCCATCATCTTCATCCGCTTATCCGGTAACGGGCCGCATTAATAATGGCCGATTAAAAAATATATATAATGACAAATAAATGGTTCTAATACATGAATATTTAAAAAATAAAAACGGACGGTCAACCATGTTATGAGTGTTGCATAGTCTGTCCACCAGAGGACGCTCTACAATGTCACTGTTAGTGATGGCGTTGCATAGTCTGTCCACCAGAGGGCGCTCTTACCAGAGGACGCTTTCTGACCCTCGTCTCTTTGACTATGTGAAAAGAACTAACTCCTTTTGCTTTTCCTCTCCAGCATGTGTACAAAAGGATGAAGCGGACATCTTCTTCCTGATGGACGACTCGGGAAGCATTGGGAATCAAGACTTCGACGACATGAAGAACTTCATCATCAAGTTTTTTCGTACCTTCAATATCGGGCCGGACCACGTCCGCGTCGGGCTCGTGAAATATGCTGA
>NW_023266387.1:0-292 GCF_013103735.1 Etheostoma cragini
ACGAATCTCGGTATTTTCTACTGGCTACATTTTATAAAATTGTTTTGTTACTTTAGTTTTGTACTAAAGGTCGTATACCCGGAGTGATCGTGAGTCAATGTTGGAGAATAGCAACACGGGGAAAAAATTGAGAGAAAAGAAAAAGAGACAAGCTGTCCGGAGGATAATCAGCTGAGATTGTGAGTGTCCTTGAGAACTGTAAGTCATATAACTGATGTTGTCAGTTCAATTAAACCTGTTGTATTGATTTATTTGTGAGTTTGGAGAGAGGGTATGTGATGAAAGTGATGGC
>NW_023266387.1:302-441 GCF_013103735.1 Etheostoma cragini
AGAGGGATATTACAGAGGGTGAGAAGGATGAAGAAGAGTGTAAGGTGGATGACAAAGTGGCTGAAGAGCATGAAGAAGAGGGTGAGGAGGAAGAAAACATAAATGGGACAGAGAGAGGAACAGCCAGAGGGACAGCAAG
>NW_023266387.1:683-841 GCF_013103735.1 Etheostoma cragini
TGCTGAAGTTGACTAAAAAGAGAATTTAAAAAAATCATCTTTTGGAAATTGATCTTAATTGCATAATTTAATAAAAAGTGAAATCCAACTTTTCAGGACACCAGCTGTATTGCCTAGCCGAATTAGCTGTCAGCTATACTAACGTCGTTAGCGTTCTA
>NW_023266387.1:1002-1217 GCF_013103735.1 Etheostoma cragini
GGTGTCTAAAGCCCCAGTGGCCTAATGGATAAGGCACTGGCCTCCTAAGCCAGGGAATCGGGCTTCAAGTCCCATCTGAGGTGAATTTCAGTAGATTGGCGCAGTGGAAAAATGATCGGCCAGAGGTCGATGGATCGAAACAATTCTGCTTTACTAAGCAATTGAAAGGATTTGAGCAACTTTGTATAGCGTGGTTTGTCGTGACCTCCTTGCAT
>NW_023266387.1:1227-1438 GCF_013103735.1 Etheostoma cragini
TAATGCAAAATCACAGTCACATTGCAAAATTGTAATTATGTGTTCCTATAAAATTCAATAAATAACTTATTTTTAAATGACTTGCTGTTGGAATTTAAAATGTTATATGTGTTTAAACAATGTGTATAAGTTTCAATATAGATTATACATTTAAGCCAAAAGGCAAAAGCATTATTTCAATATAAAAGAAGACGTGTTAGTCATGCATTGT
>NW_023266388.1:0-1107 GCF_013103735.1 Etheostoma cragini
TCGCCCAGCGTCAGGTTGGCGGACGTCTGGTTGGCGGACGTCTGGTTGGCGGGCTGGTCGCCCAGCGTCAGGTTGGCGGATGTCTGGTTGGCGGGCTTGTCGCCCAGCGTCAGGCAGTTTTTGAGCTGTTCGGGTCCGTTCAGGGGCAATTGAACATCTGCAAGTTTTTGAATATCTGCCTCAACTTCCACTTCATTGGTTTCCAGTTGTGCTGAAAAATATGTCAAAGTCGTTAAGTTCCAACTACCCTTGACGTTAATTTAAAGAATTTACCACTAAAGCTTCTTTGTTTATTAAAAAAGTATTAAGACTTCCTTTTAAGACTTTATGGCACCAAAAGCCTTCATTGGTAATTAGGCCAGTGGAGTTTGTTTACAACATTACAGAATCATTAATGAGATTAAGCTAGCACAGCAGTGTGTTCATGTGCTGCATTTATTTGGTTTGGAAAATTCCATTATCTCTACAGAGCTACCTTAGCTGTTGTGTTGCTTTTAAAAGCAAATGGACACACAATTTAAAAACAGTTTAATTTTAACTTATTTTTCCTGTTACTGTTGGACACTTGCAATATACAATACAGTGTGAATGATGTGGCTATAGGCCGAGGTCTGTAATCAATAATTGTTGGATTCTTTAAATATATAAATGTCTGAAAAATCTGAGAAGCCAGCTGTATGCCCACATTGTATGGTCAATATAGTTTAAATTAAACATTGGTAGGAATCGCTAATCCAAAAGCCAGACAACATAACCTTAATTTTCTACATTGTGCCACAAAGAAGCTCAGCCGTAAAACACAATTGCAGTATTTTCCCAATATGGTTTCATTGAACCTGCTCACCTTCTTTAGCGGCTTGGATCAACTTGGACTCCATTGACTGGAGAAGTGCAAAGGCCCTATTCACAGAGATATCATTAGGAGACACATCTGTAGTACAAAATAAATTCAGTTAGTGTCTGTAAGTAGCTCTTGAAAGATTCTGTCACCAACGTTCTTACCTCTAATCATTCTCCTCTGCAGCTCAACATCATGTCTTTCATTTGTGTCACCGACTGGCAAACTCAAGCCTAAGGACAATGCAATTGCGGTTAATCAAATGTTTC
>NW_023266389.1:0-6976 GCF_013103735.1 Etheostoma cragini
ATATATATATATATATATATATATATATAGTCATGTTTTATTTTATTTTTTATTTTTTTTGCTCGTCCCGGGTTTACTGACCGATCTGTCTGAAGCTCGGCATATTGCATCTTCAGGTTGCTGTTACAAAACGTTACTAAATTAATTTTCTTTGGTTTTCCAATGCGTAAAATACAAAATATGATTTTTTTTTGTAAAAAGAGACCCAGACAAACCTTTTGCATATCTCGTCAAAATTAAATCCTATCAACATGAATCCTGAGTTTCATTTTTTTTCATCCCACTCCAAGACTCGGGACCAAATCTCTACAAAGTTACATATACAGTTTATACATCTCTATTTGAACTGCCCATGGGATCTTTACTAAATTTGAAGTGTTTGATCTAGGGCCACTCCTAAGGCCACACATACAATGCTGTACTGATTGGTTAAAATGGGCGTGGCCCAGGACACCCCCAAAATCCTTTTTAGGAAGAAAAAAACAACAAACAAAACGTCTTTTGAGCTTGTCTTTTTGTGCTAGATGTTTGATTCAGAAAGCAGTGATGCTTCTGAGAAGGAGTTAAACTAGTATTGTTACTGCCCAATACTGCTGGAGATACAAGTTTGATTTAGCAACAACTACAAGCTAAAACAAAAGTTCAAAGGTCAACTGGTGCCCCTCATTGCTATTGTCTATCAGGGACAATGGTTCAGTAGACCTAGTCTAGCAACGTAAAGACAACACGATAACCCCTACAGATACAAGTCCATCCATCCACTTATCCAGTATCGGGTCGCGGGAGCAGCAGCTCCAGCAGGGGACCCTAAACTTCCCTTTCCCGAGCCACATCAACCAGCTCCAACTGGGGGATCCCGAGGCGTTCCCAGGCCAGGTTGGACATATAATCTCTGTACCTAGTCCTGGGTCTTCACCGAGGTCTCCTCCCAGCTGGACGTGCCTGGACCACCTCCTTAGGGAGGCGCCCAGGAGCCATCCTTACCAGATGCCCGCACCACCTCATCTGTCTCCTTTCAACGTCAGGAGCTCTATTCCAAGCTCTACTCGGATGACTGAGCTTCTCACCCTATCTCTAAGGGAGACGCCAGCCCCCCTCCTGAGGAAACCCATTTCGGCCGCTTGTACCCTGAATCTCGTTCTTTTGGGTCATGACCCAGCCTTCATGACAGTTGGGGAGGATAGGAACCAGAACTGACCGGTAGATCGAAATCTTTGCCTTCTGGCTCAGCTCTCTTCGTCACAACAGTGCGATAAACAGAATGTAATAACCCCCTGCTGCTTCGATTCTCGGACCATCTCCATGGTCCCCTCACTCGCAAACAAGACCCCAAGGTACTTAAACTCCTTCACTTGGGGTAAGGACTCACTCCCTACCTGAAGAAATCGGTTTCCTGCTGAGAACCATGGCCTCAGATTTAGAGGTGCTGATCCTCATCCCAGCCGCTTCACACTCAGCTGCGAACCGATCTAGTGAGTGCTGAAGGTCACAGACTGATGATGCCATCATGACCCCGAGCCCACCGAACTGCAACCACTCCCCACCCTGACTACGCCTCGATATCCTGTCCATAAATATTACAAACAGGGTTGCTGCGCAGCCCTGGCAAAAGCCAACCCTCACCTGGAACGAGTCCGACTTACTGACGAGAACCTGGACCCGGCTCCCGCTTTGGTCATACAGAGATTGGATGGCCCTGAGAAGGGACCCCCTCCCCCCATACTCCTGCAGCACCTCCTACAGTGTCTCCCGGGGGACCCGGTCATACGCCTTCTCCAGGTCCACAAAACACATGTAGACTGGTTGGGCATACTCCCAGGCTCCCTCCGGGATCCTTGTGAGAGTGAAGATCTGATCCGTTGTTCCACGACCAGGACGGAATCCGCATTGTTCATCTTCAATCAATCTTCAATCCGAGGTTCGACCATCGGCGGAAACCCTCCTTTCCAGCACCTTGGAGTAGACTTTACCAGGGAGGCTGAGAAGTGTGATACCCCTGTAATTTGCACACACCCTCTGGTCCCCCTTTCTGAAGAGGGGAACCACCACCCCGGTCTGCCACTCCTTAGGCACTGTCCCAGACTTCCACCCAATGTTGAAGAGGCGTGTCAACCAAGGCATTCCCTCCACACCCAGAGCTTTCAGCATTTCTGGACGGATCTAGTCATTCCCTTGGGCTCCGCTGTGGAGTTGTTTGACTACCTCAGCGACTTCCACCAGGGTAATCCTGCCGCAGCTTCAGCAATGGGAACTTTGAACATTGTCCACTCAGGTTCAATACCCCCAGCCTCCACAGGGATGCCCGAAAAGCTCCGACACAGGTGTGAGTTGAAAGTCCATCGGACAGGGGCTTCCTCCAGACGTTCCCAATTGACACGCACTACCCGTTTGGGCTTACCAGGTAGAGCTGAACGATATTGTGTTTTAGCATCGACATCGCAATGTGCGCATGCGCAACAGTCACATCGCAGGACGTTACAATGTTGACGCTAAATCTTTTTTACTGCTTGATGGAAAGTAAACTTCCATCGTTGTCCTTTTACATGATAATTACCAGCCGACTCTTCCCTTTTAAGACCGGTAGCCATGTGGGCAACGTGTGTGTGTGACGTTAGTCCTACGGGGCTTATTGTTATGGGAACCGAGGCTCTCCGTGTGTAGCAAAGTCCCGTCGCCAGCAGCTGCTGCTGACACAGGGATGTCATAGTGTTGACGGGTAGTCAGTGGAGCTACAGAAGTCAGTGTTTTATGTTCGCTGCAAATACTAAATAACTAAATCACCTGATTAATGTAAGATAATCACAACGTCTCCCGGCCATTTCCCCCAGCAGAATGTTGCTACCAGCCAGGCTAAAGCTAAAACAGTTAGCCTAAAGAAACAGGCAGAACGCTACTACCAGCCAGGCTAAAGCTAATATAGTTAGCCTAAAGAAACAGGTCCGTTAGTCTGTGTCTGATCTAAGGTCATTTCCACTGATTTAATTGTTCTTGGACACACAGGCTCATCTGATCAATTTATCTAACTAACGAGCTGGCCCCGCTAGTCGACCACAACTTGGAATTTAGAGGAAGCAACCTGCAGTCACTGTCATCACGTTAGCCTGGATTGATTATTATATGAATCCATCGGTGTCATGCTAGTCCACCAGCGTATTTCTACCTAATATCCCTCCAACACCACAGAAGAAGAGTAACGTTAGTCACAGCGCTGACCTGCTTTGGTGTTTTTAAAGCAGTAAAGTATCATAGCAGTAGTCAAGAATGATTTATTTCCAAATAGAGCTATTCATGTCATATTTTAAAAAGTACTTTTTCTTTTTTCATATATATATCGCCGGGGGGAAAATTATCGCAATGTAAAATTTTTCCAATATCATGCACCCCTATTACCAGGTCTGTCCAGAGTCTTCCCCCACCCCCTGACCCAACTCACCACCAGATGGTGGTCAGTTGACAGCTCCGCCCCTCTCTTCACCCGAGTGTCCAAAACATACAGCCTCAGATCAGATGAAACGATTATAAAATCGATCAATGACCTTTGGCCTAGGGTACTCTGGTACCAACTACACTTATGAGCATCCCTATGTTCGAACATGGTGTTTGTGATGGACAATCCAAGTCCAACAACAAACAACCGCTCTGGTTTAGATCAGGGAGGCCGTTCCTCCCAATCACGCCTCTCCAAGTATCTCCATCATTGCCCACGTGTGCGTTGAAGTCCCCCAGCAGAACTATGGAGTCCCCTACTGGAGCCCCATACAGGACTCCATTCAAGGTCTCCAAGAAGGCTGAATCCTCCAAACTGTTGTTTGGTGCATATGCACAAACAACAGTCAGAGTTTCCCCCCCATCACCCGCAGGCGTAGGGAGGCGACCCTCACGTCCACCGGGGTAAACCCCCGCCAGATCTAACTGGTAGCGCTCCACCTCCCGCACAAGTTCCGGCTCCTCCCCCCACAGAGAGGTGACGTTCCACATCTCCAGAGCCAGCCTCTGCCGCCCGGGTCTGGTCCGTCAAAGCCCCTGACCTTCGCTGCCAACCATGTCAGATACAAGTGCAATGTAAAAATCTGCGGGAAAATGTTATATTTACAACTTTCCCGGCACTAAAAATCCTGGATGACCCCCATGTGTTGCCGCCTGGCTGAAGGCTGGCAATAAAAAGGGAGGCCACACATGAATTGATTAGAAGTAGTTCATTTATCACAAACTAACAGCACTGGATGTTACATTTCCCATAATGCAACTCCATAATGGGGATGTTGGCAGACAATTAAGAACGGTAATGCATCAGTCAAACTATGTTCCACCGACATGCTCTAAATGTGGACATTCTACGTCCACATACGTTTCTAGTTTAAGATAGATCTCTACAGCGGCACCTCACTAACTCACTCTCTGTTTTTCTGTCTAGAAACGGAGAGGAAGAGGAGTCAAACTTCACTGCTGTCAGCACTGTGACAAAACCTTCACAGCATCAAGAGATTTAAAGATTCATCAGAGAGTTCACACTGGAGAGAAGCCGTACAGCTGTGATCAATGTGGGGCAGCTTTCACAGTGCAGGGTACCCTAAAAATACATCAACGCATTCACACTGGAGAGAAGCCGTACAGCTGTGATCAATGTGGGGCAGCTTTCACAAAACAGAGTCACCTAAAAAGCCATCAACGCATTCACACTGGAGAGAAGCCGTACTGGTGTAAACAATGTGGGGAAAGGTTTTCTCATAGAGGTGGCCTTAAAACTCACCAACGCATTCATACTGGAGAGAAGCCGTACTGGTGTGATCAATGTGGGAAAACCTTTTCTCGGAGTGGTCAACTTAAAAGACACCAGCTCATTCACACTGCCTCGTTGTGAACATGTTTCAGAGCCAAGCTGTTTCCTCCTCCTCATGCCCTGATAGCTGTGTTGTTATATTCTGATCTTCTCTCCACATTGAAGGCTGACCAGCAGTAACTCTATCTTCTGAACAACATGCATGTGGTCCTGGCTACGACTGCGTATTACGCTCCCTCCCTTTGAAGGGGTAGTCCTTTCATTCATGTAAATAGTTTTAACCCTCTCTGCTTTGAACCGGATCCCACAAAATACTTCAGTGGATCAGATTTTAGTCTGACTCTTCAGTCCCATTAAAACAGCTGGTTCCATTCAGGGTGACGTTTAAGAGCTGAAGAAGGCCGTGGAATTTGGTCAAAGCTCCAATTGAGAGACTGTAAGCCGTGTTGAGAATAATCTGTTAAAGATGTCTTCCCATTATTTGTTGGTGTCTGCCTTATACATATTCTCTTTATTACTCTTAGTTTAACATGATCTTTTCTTATTTTGTTTACCTTTCTATGATAATCTATATTTTACATTTTAAATGAACTCTTTGTTTTTTCTGTTTCTTAATAGAGGTTTATGATCTGTTGAGTTTTGTTCACTGTAAAAATAAGAACTATAAATTCATCATCTTACTTTGATTTTCAATTAAACTGAACAAAATATACCTAGTGGCATTGTAAACTTTGTTGAAGTAGTTACTTCAGGGGACTTCGGGTGAGGCGGCTTGGTGAAGGGTTCGCACCTTGCTCCCATCCTTTTCATCTCTGACCTTCCTTACAGTCCAGCCAAAGCACTACAATGAACCATTTATATTATTCTATATTATTATATATTTGGCAGCACCCCGCCACGACGAGTGGATGTCCAGAAAGCCGAAAAAATATGTTCCAAAGAAGGGTGATTCGTCATTGACCGCCACCCTGCTAACGCTTGTGCTAGCTGAACACAGGGCTTTGCTTTTGACTGAGTTCAAGTCTTTCTTCCAAGCCAAATTCAATGCAGCATTTTAAGGTGAATGATAACGTACATGCTAAACTCCTCAATCTTGAAAACTGACACCAATAATATAATTTAAGAATAATCATCCTCCCTGGGAACATCGAAGCTGCAGAAGCAATGTTTTTCCCCTCAGCTCCTAGCTGAAATCCTGGGCAAACAAATACTGGACTCATCTTTGAGTTGTCGTGTTGCAGTTTTACAAATTCTAGTCTCAGGAGTTGGTTGTATGCAAGGCATGAAGGCTTTGTGGCAAGCCTTCCAAACCCAACCCAGAGAGATTTTCTAAGTCTGTTCATGTTTTAGGAAAACAGTTTCTCTTCCGGCAGATTTTACTTTGAGGTTCAAGGAAAGAGTGAATGGGATTTAGGAGTGGTCAGAGAGTCGATCAACAGGAAGGGAAGCATCACACTAAGTCCTGAGGATGGTTGCTGGACGATATGGTTGAGAAATGGAAATGAGTACGCAGCTCTTGATGACCCTTGAGTCCGTCTCCCTCTGAAGTCTCCTCCTCAGAAGGTGGGGGTGTTTGTGGACTATGAGGAGGGTCTGGTCTCCTTTCATGACGTAGAAGCTGCAGCTCTTATCTACTCTTTTACTGTCTGCTCCTTCACTGAGAAACTCTTCCCATACTTCTGTCCCTGTCTGAATGAAGGTGGTAAAAACTCTGCCCCTCTGATCCTCTCTACTGTCAGAGTAAACTAATCAGTGATCTCATATCAGGTATTGATTTATTTTCAATCAAAGGAACGAATGTACATATTCATATATTTTACATCTTATTTTATTGTATTGATTCTGTATATAATTAAACAGATTATATACAGAATTTGTTTCCTGTGGTGACTGATTTACACTTTATTCCATTTATTATCATGTTAAATTCAATTCAATTCAATTCACTTCAATTTTATTTATAGTATCGATTCATAACAAGAGTTATCTCAAGACACTATACAGATAGACCACACTCCAGAATTTACAAGGACCCAACAGTTCTAGTAGTCTCCTCCAGAGCAAGCAACAGGGCCACAGTGGCGAGGAAAAACTTCCTTTTAGGCAGAAACCTCGTTTAGACCCAGACCCAGACCCAGACCCAGGCTCTTGGTAGGCGGTGTCTGACGGGCCGGTTGGGGTTAGAATGAAGAGTGG
>NW_023266390.1:0-5021 GCF_013103735.1 Etheostoma cragini
CCCTGGCCCCGCCCCCCCCCCACACACACACCGACCCACTCCAGATGTTTCCTATGAGTCCTGGGAGACCGAGGCCGGGTTGCAGTCTGCCAGCTGGGCCGGAGTTACGACCCCAAATTACACCGTCAGGAAAACATGGAGGATCCACAGACTGGAGACGTCCACAGGGTTAGCATATAGCTTAGCATGGCTAAGCCTCAGTGTTAGCATACAGGTTGCATTGCTAAGCCTCAGTGTTAGCATACAGTTAGCATTGCTAAGCCTTAGTTTTAGCAAATAGGTTGCATTGCTAAGCCTCAGTGTTAGCATACAGTTAGTATGTCTTTAAGGGGCAAGTTCAAGTCCTGTCTCAAGTCTTTGAGGGGCAAGTTCAAGTCAAGTCTCAAGTCTTTAAGGGGCAAGTTCAAGTCCTGTCTCAAGTCTTTGAGGGGCAAGTTCAAGTCCTGTCTCAAGTCTTTAAGGGGCAAGTTCAAGTCCTGTCTCAAGTCTTTAAGGGGCAAGTTCAAGTCCTGTCTCAAGTCTTTAAGGGGCAAGTTCAAGTCCTGTCTCAAGTCTTTGAGGGGCAAGTTCCAGTCCTGTCTCAAGTCTTTGAGGGGCAAGTTCCAGTCCTGTCTCAAGTCTTTGAGGGACAGGTCTCAGGCCACCAGATCTGTCCCTTACACTGTATTTGTTAAATCTTATGAATTGAAAGCTTGTCCTGTAGCAACCATCCACACAGTACAGCATCTACATCAGTAGGATAACTCCATGGGGTCTACTTACCAGGTCCCTCCAACCCTCAGACCTGGTGAAACATGAACCTTAGTCTGTCACGTCATCAGGATCCAGCTATAAAGATCCGCCTGTTCCCAGCACCACAACACTGCGATGGGTAGCTTGTTTCCTGTGACGATACATGCTAAATGTCCAAGCCTCAGACTCGAGTCCCCGTCTCTGCAGTCCCAGAGGGAGGACATCCTCACAACTTCGTAGACCACCACATCACATAGAACATGAAACACATGAAACAGACAGAACAGGATTAAAAACTGTACACCACCTCATTAAATGGGACAGCTGTACATGAAGAAGGTGCTTGCGCGTTGTTTACTACTTCAACTGGTTTTAAATCTTGTAGTTCTGCAACCAGGGACTCTGCCTCCGTCCAGACGGGGATACTGGAGTTCCCTCATCAGAGGGTGTAGGCTATCTCCTGAAGATGACCCTAGCTATCCGCTGCAGTTGTTTAGCCTACAGGGATGGGGGGGATGGGGGGTGCAGTTGGGACTCTCCAGTCGTCTTACATGACCATTTTTTAAAATTTGATTTAGGCTATTCTAACTGAAACATCCAAACCATGATGCTAGGAGAAAGACATAGATATTTAATGTATATTATGCTACCAGCTCTTGCTTCATTACTCTAATTACACATTGAATTTAATGTTGACGTCACTTACAACGCAATATTGTTTCTTGAATCAGGGCAACCGCACTTTAAAATACCTTTATGTGACGCCATTTGGCTTCCTTTCAGTCTACCATATAGTTATTGTCTATTGTTTGCCTGTATTTCTTGTGTGTTTACTTGTTTGTGTGTTTTTGTTTTTTGCTGTTATTTAAGAAAATGCCCCCACCTGTGATGTGGATGGATTATCTCAGCAACGGAGAAGTGCTAACGAACACAGATTTACAACAATATGAGAGACCAATAAGCCTTTTGTGTATGTAGAAAAAGTCTCAGATCTTTGAGGTCAGCTCTGAGTCACTCAGGCAGGAACGAGGACCCAAAAGCAGAGATCAGGGAGGTAAGGGGGCGCAGGTAAATAAGGATTTATTGGCACAGTTCCAAAAAACACACAGGGATCTGGTGGCAAAAACAGGAGATAACAGAAACAAGGTCCAAACATTTAGAAATCCCACAACCCCAGAAATCCAAAAGCAAAAACCAACAACAGAATGTAGAAGAAACAGCGACATGGGAAAGACTCACAGGGGCAATCAGGGACTTACAGGGACAATCAGGGACTTACAGGGGCAATCAGGGACTCACAGGGACAATCAGGGACTCACAGGGACAATCAGGGGCAATCAGGGACTCACAGGGACAATCAGGGACTCACAGGGACAATCAGGGGCAATCAGGGACTCACAGGGACAATCAGGGGCAATCAGGAGCAATCAGGGACTCACAGGGGAAAACAGGGACAATAAGGGACAATCAGGGAAAATCAGGAGCAATCAGGGACAATCAGGGACACTGACTGACCTCTGACATGCCCGGACAAAAGGATCTGACAAGAGACATGGGGGGGCACAGATATTAAATACACCAGGTACCAAGGTACCAAGGTAACGAAGTGATGAGGTTACAAGGTGACGAGGTAACCAGGTAACCAGGTAACGAAGTGACGATGTAACAAGGTGACGAAGTAACCAGGTACCGAGGTAACGAAGTGATGAGGTAACAAGGTGACGAGGTAACCAGGTAACCAGGTAACGAAGTGGCGATGTAACAAGGTGACGAGGTAACCAGGTAACCAGGTAATGAAGTGGCGATGTAACAAGGTGACGAGGTAACCAGGTAACGAAGTGATGAGGTTACAAGGTGACGAGGTAACCAGGTAACCAGGTAACGAAGTGGCGATGTAACAAGGTGACGAGGTAACCAGGTAACCAGGTAACGAAGTGACGAGGTTACAAGGTGACGAGGTAACCAGGTGACGAGAGGACAGGAAGCAGGTGGAAAACATCAGGGAATCACGAGAAGAAGACACAGGAAGTAGAACTAAAGACAGGACAAGACAAAAACCCAAACTTCAAAATAAAGCAGGAATCAGAACATACAGACACTCAGGGGGACACGAGACAACACGAGACTGGGGACAACAGAACCAACAGGGGAAAAGAACCCAAAACAAAACCCCCAAAAGACTTCATTTTGGAGCCAGACGAGTCCCCCGCTGCAGGACATTAGATTTCATGCCGTTCCACATCAGAGTTCTTGATATTATTAAATAATAACTGCTGCTGTCATACAGCTGCTGCTGAACATCTGAAGGCCAGTTAGCTCCATCTAGTGGACCCAGGGTAGACCTCCACGGCCGGGTTGGGCTAGTGGTACAGCGGGCGCACATGGACTGAGAGGTTTACACCTTGATGCTGAGGTCTAGGGTTCGAATCCGACCTCAGACGATTTCCTGCATGTCTCCCCGCCCCCCCCCCCCACCCTTTTCTTACAGCTGTCCTATGATGAAATACAACAGTAACACAATTACATTAAATAACCAATTAAGAGACAATTAACAGTACAAAAATATTGGTTTAATTAAGTTTATTGTTGGTGTGTGAAATACTTTTTAAAACTAGTTTTCTGTCCATATTTGGAGCTTTTTGACCCTCGTGTCGTCCTTGGGTCAGATTGGACCCGTTTTCAATAAAAAATAATAATTTGGGCACAGAAAGTGGGCCGTCGAAATAAATCGCCGAAAATGTCAACAATAGAAATACCAAAAAATCTTTTGCAAAAACGTGAAAAAAATCTTTTTTTAAATATAAAAACTTTGGAAAAAACGTCACAAAAATGAAAAATTCTAAATTAAAAGAGCTTTGGCAAAAACATAAAAAAAAAAAAAAATGGAAAAAACCTCAACAAAAAAATTTAAATCAAAAAGTAAATAAATAAAAAAAACTGTCAAAAACATTAAAATCATCAAAAATAAAAACAATATATATATTAAAAAAAAAAAATTGATTATGTTGAAAAAAAATGACTAAAACAGGTTTTTTTTCATGTTCAACGGGAAGACAACACAAGGGTTAAAGAGTTTATTTATTTTTTATTTTTTTAGGCTAGCAGTTTCTATCTGCTTCCAGTCTTTGTGCTAAGCTAGGCTAATCCTGTCCTATATTTTAGAGTCTGCTAGTCTTTCTGTCCTTCATCCATCTGGGGTTGGACGGCGTCCTCCTGCTGAACAGAAGCGGCCAGTGAGGTCATTTCCTCTGCAGGCTGGTCCGCTGCGTCGCTGGGCGCCGGCTTCCTGCCGCGGGAAAACATCTGGCGCAGCGTCTGCCTGAAGGGGGGGTAGAGGTAGTAGCACAGCAGGGGGTCCACCCAGAGGTGCAGCACGCTCAGCAGCAGCGTGGACTCCTTCCCCAGAAACAGCTGCCTCCTGGTCTGGCAGTCTGTGATGACCCTGGTCTGGGCCAGCGTGTACGGCGTGCGGACCACGTGGTAGGGCACGAAGCTGAGGACGTAGGCCAGCGCCACCGCCGTGACGCCCCTCGCCCCCCGCCGGGCCTGCGCCCAGAACTCGGGGTCCCCGCGGCTGCCCAGGAGCCTCCTGAGAGCCAGGCCGCTGGAGATGAGCACGGCGGCGGAGGCGTTGAGGAACAGCGCCGTGCAGAGGAAGACGGTCAGGGCGTGCCAGTGGAGGCTGATGTCCTTCTTCAGGGACGAGCAGCTGAGGTAGCGCTGCTCCTGCAGGGACAAGGACTACATCTTTCACCGGTTTATTCATCACAAACACCGTAAAAACACACAAAGAGCGTAGTTCCACTGCTGGTATCTACTCTACTTCTTTGGTTTTCCATAATGGTAAAAGATCCCTGGTACCTGCTGACGGGTACTTTATGTAGTACTACCTCAGTTGAGGCTTTACGACACTGCAGGATCTGTTCCCATAGACAGTTAAAGAAAGTCTGTTCACCTAACAACAGCTAATTCGGCTAACCGTTAGCTAAGACAGCATGTAAAAGTTAAAATAACTGTTTAAATATATAACAGCTGTTACGTCAGTTCTACGTTACTCATGCTCATTTAAAATCACTCATTACTTGTCTTTATTATTACTGTAAAGTCTTAATTTAGCTGGAGCTGCTTGCCTCGATTTAGTTTGAGTAACGTTATTTTAGGCTGAATCAAGCAGTCAGCTAGCGGTTAGCCGAATTAGCTGTTAGCTAAACTAGCGTTGTTAGCTTCCCGGTGGAGGCTAACGGCAGACCGCTACTGTGGAACAGATCGTGCAGCGCCGTAAATCCCAC
>NW_023266391.1:0-2780 GCF_013103735.1 Etheostoma cragini
GAAATGCTTATTTAAGCATTTTATGTTGGCCCAAGCTGTATACAACACAGAGGGAGAAGAAAGGGGAGGTGCTGCATCAGCAGACCCTGACCCCTGACCTCGGACCCCCACACAGAAAGTCGCTCAGTTGCTGGGCATTTGAAGTACAACTCTTCATATGCAGCTTTCAACGAAATTATAAAACACCTTTACATACAGATGATCAGGAAATTTATGAGGATTTAGAAATGTGGATGTTTGGAGATGCTAAAGATAGGAAAACTTCTCAGAGATTTAGGATCATAAGTGATACAAGTCTGGCATAAAGAATATATTTAGGGCAATGTGAAGAAGGATGGTTCAATTTTGTAACAGCTTTTGAAGCTGCGGAAAGGGTGTTCAATAAAAGAATTGTATGGAGCATAATTTGATGTTTGGAAGAGAATGCATTGAGGCAGGATTTAAAAGATTTTTTGCCATAAAGAAATAGTATCAAAAGAGGGAGATTGTAAACTCAAGAAAAAAAGTTAATTATTTTGACAATGCTTTAACCTATTACCAAAAGTGGAAAAATGCAGAGTGCATGGGAAAGCTCAGTCAACGGTATATAAAAAAATTAATGTTGTATGTTTTAAATGATGATGTAAAAGATTCTTAGATTGGGTTGTGATGGGATTGGACGAAAATAAAAAACGGCAGCAGGAGTCCAGAGACATAAAAGGAAGAAGTTGAGAAAAGCGCCTCTTTGTTAATTTTGACAAGGTCTTATATAAACCACTGACTTTGGCTGAAATTTCAAGAAAAACTCAAGATGCATCAGGTCCTTTAAGTAAACCATTTGGGTTTATTAATTGGCGGATCGCCGTGTTATTACATTCTTGCAATGTCAGGCCAAGATGTTAATTATATCTTAACAACTTTAATGCCAAATGTCTCCTTAGGAGTTCTGATGGAGAAATGTCCAAGCCTCAGTTTTGAGAATGATGGGCCAGTCGAAGGTGGAGTTATCATGGATATCAAAAACTCATCAGACTACGCATTTAAAAGAACTAAAAGAGTATTTAACAAAAAATTCCCTTGCAGGGCAAAATGTAACTCTAGTATTAAATTGAAAAAAGAGATCAAATGAAAATGTATCAGAGTTTACGATTTGGTTTCTTAAATGTTGGAAGGAACAGGCGTAGTTTAAGACTTCTGATCAGGTGGATGCATTTTTTGCATCAGTGTTGATTAATGGATTGGGAACAAGAGATTAATTTACGTTGAAACTGGGTGTTCCAGATTTATTTTCATTAAGTCCAGCAGAATTATTAAAAACAATAAGGGCATTAGAGGCCATCAACCTACTAATTTTGGAGACTTAGCTCCGAGCTGTAAGTGAACTTCTGGGGGAACAGGTATCAAGTTTTCAAACAAGAACTAGATTAAGTGGCCGGGAGCAGAGTGATGCGGCAGCAATACAACGATACACAGTATAGATATGGAGGAAATAATGATATGAATCCAGTTTATGATTCTTGTCTGTATTGTGGAACACATTGTCATTCTATTGACATAGACACATTGGGATTACCAAATGAGAGTACAGACCAAAGGGGGCAGAGAGGGGCTTTTCCTCAGGACGATTGATGGAACCAACAGCACCATCTTTTGGACATGGAGCGCAACAGCCACAAAGAGACTTCAGATACAGTATTAAGGGACCACTAAGGTCTATTTAAAAGAGACTTCAGATACAGTATTAGGGGACCACTAAGGCCTATATAAAAGAGACTTCAGATACTGTTGGGGGTTGAATTGGACCCGGACACACAACAACACAGGAGACAATAAAAAGTGTAACAAAAAAGGTTTAATCCAGAAAACAGACGTATAGTACAGGAGGTGGTGAATGAGTAGATGGAAATCCAAATGGAGCGTGTCTGGAAAAGCTGCACAGAGTTGCAACGGTACACAAGATCTGTGACGAAAAACAAAGTTGGACTAAATGACTGGCTTAGTTATCACGAAGAGGTATGTAACAAACTGGCGCTGAAGAGGTGGTCAGCCCAGGTTTATATACAGCGGTGATGGGTGAGGATGAGGATGGGATAGACGGATGGATAATGAGTGGCCACTCCTCTAGACCTAGTTCCTTGTAGGACGCCCTCTTGTGGATAACAGACAACACAAACAGACACACAGGGAAAAGGCAGCAGAACCACAACAGATACAGTATTAGGGACCATTAAGGCCTATATAAAAGAGACTTCAGATAAAGTATAAGGGGACCACTAGGGTCTATATAAAAGCATCCAAAGAGATTTCCAAGGTTGGGTTCCACAGCCCTGCTGTGTGAACCGCGTAGCTTAGCTGCCGCAGTTCCTACAGCTTTGGGCTTGGACCCCAAATTACTTGAACCACATCAAACTCTGGAGGCCTGAACCCACGGGCATTGTTTTACTTTTTTTACTCAAAATAATGCAACTCTTGAAATCATCAGAAGGGAAATTGTATATTGGAGTGGTACAAGAGCAGTCTAAAGAGGTAGCTAACAAATAAAAAACTATTTATATTATTATATACAGCAAAACGAATTCAATTGCATGGAATGTACACATTTTATACAAATTTAGGCCATAAAATGACATTACTTGGGCAATGCATACGTAGCTTTCCGCCACCCAAATTAAAAAATCGAAATGTCTTAATCACAATACCATGAGATCACGCTAGAATCACATGTTACACAACAGTCCCTCTTGTTAGGGTTCAAGTAATGCGTTTTTGCCTGAACAGCAGCAGACCGAGCCAATCACTGA
>NW_023266392.1:0-1376 GCF_013103735.1 Etheostoma cragini
CCAGCGGCCGCTGCTCACGCTCTTCAGGAACGTCATCAACAGGGACGGACGGCGGCGGAAGTGAGCGTCTCCGACCAATGGGAGGACAGGGCGGGGCTGAGTCGCGCGTGCGTCACTTTGAGACGAGTGGCTGGCGTATAAGACGCTAACGAGGGAGTTCTGAAATGTTAATACAGGAAAAATGGAGCTGGTTAATAGAGTTGGTTCACTGCTAGCTTAGCTTCAAGATAGCATCAAACAACACAAAGGCTGTCAGTTGAATGGTGTTTTGAGGTAACGTTAGCATCAATCAACCATAGATAGCTACGACGTTTTTGAAATGACAGCTAGCTTTGCCACAAACTAGCTTAGCTTCAAGCTAGCATCAAACAACACAAAGGCTGTCAGCTGAATGGTGTTTTGAGCTAACGTTAGCATCAATCAACCATAGATAGCTACGACGTTTTTTAAACGACAGCTAGCTTTGTCACAAACTAGCTTAGCTTCAAGCTAGCATCAAACACAACAAAGGCTGTCAGTTGAATGGTGTTTTGAGCCAACGTTAGCAATCAATCAATCATAGATAGGTACTAAGTTTTGGAAATGACCGCTAGCTTAGCTACAACTTAGCATCAAACACAACAAAGGTTGTCAGTGGAATGGTATTTTGAGCTAACGTTAGCAATCAACCATAGATAGCTACCAAGTTTTGGAAATTACTGCTAGCTTAGCTACAAGCTAGCTTAGCTACAATTTAGCAATCCAACACAACAAAGGCTGTCAGTTGAATGGTGTCTTGAGCTAACGTTAGCATCAATCAACCATAGATAGCTATGCTTCTTCTGTTATTGTTTGTAATGATAAAACTTTATTATTTCATATATTTCCCTAATTTCTGTATGACAGATGATTATATTATATTTATATTATATTATATTATAGATTATGTCGTAAAGCGTTTAAATCTGAGCACGCACGACTCACATCGGGGGGGGGGGGGGGGGGGGGGGGGGGGGGGGGGACGGAGAGGAACACAGGAAGTGGCAGCGGAGAGCTCTCATTGGCCGATGAAAGCTCTGATCTGAGAGACTGAAAGAGAAGTTTTGATATTTATTGATTTATGTAAATAAGTGTAAATAATATAAAAACAGAGGAATTTGCAAACAAAACAAGACTTTTCTCTTTCTTTTCTACAGTATCAGGGACCACTAAGGTCTGCATAAAACCTCCAGATCCAGTATCAGGGACCACTAAGGTCTGCATAAAACCTCCAGATACAGTATCAGGGACCACTAAGGTCTACATAAAACCTCCAGATACAGTATCAGGGACCACTAAGGTCTACATAAAACCTCCAGATACAGTATTAGGGACCACTAAGGTCTATATAAAACCTC
>NW_023266393.1:0-8939 GCF_013103735.1 Etheostoma cragini
GACGTTTTTGTCACTTTTTCCGTTGTTTTATCATTTTTTTCTGCGCTTTTGGACTTTTTTGTCCATTTTAACCCTTGTGTTGTCTTCCCATTGACCATAAAACTTTTGTTTTTCTGGGTGTGAATTTAAAATTAAAACTATCTGGTTGTCGTTTCTCAAGACTTTTGTCACTTTCCTGCCATTTTTGTCACTTTTTCTGCACTTTTTGACATTTTGTCCATTTTAACCCTTGTTTTGTCTTCCCATTGACCATTCAGCTTTTGTTTTTCTGGGAATGAATTTAAAATCAAAAGCATTTAGTCGTTGATTCTCGACTCTAGTGTGGCTTTCCTGACGTTTTTGTCACGTTTTCAATGTTTTTATCAATTTTTTCTGCGCTTTTTGACGCTTTTGCACATTTTAACCCTTGTTTTGTCGTCCCATTCACCGTTCAACTTTAGTTTTTTCTGGTTGTGAATTTAATATTACAACTATTTGGTTGCCTTTTCTCGACTCTATTGTAGCTTTCCTGACGTTTTTGTCACTTTTTATTCCAAAAAAATGGGAAATAATGATGTTAGAGCTGCCAAATCAGTCACAAAGCACATAATATAAATATATATTAAACACTAGAATACAATATACATGAAGTAATAATATGAATAAAATATAAGAACTAATATTTGAATATACAAATAATGTGCAACTGCTTAATTAGTTTGATAAAATGTAAATAAACCAATGGTCCAGGTTGCATTGGTGCACCATTGTCTATTTCAGAGTCTTAATTAGCAATAACACGGCTTAAGAAACCTATAATTTAATGCAGCAGTTCTACCATAATCAACATATAGCTTCTTCCCCACTGCTGTCAGACTATGAACCGTGTGTTCGTTTTCCCTCAACAGGAAGTGGTCAGAAAAGACTGGCTGTTCAAGCTGGTTGGCAAGGAAACCTTCACCGTGGGGAGCTGCAGCACCAGAGCCACCGTGGTCATCGAGGCGGTCGGCGGCTTCGCCTACGAGTACTCGCTGGAGGTGGACGGCAAGAGTCTGCAGAAGTTCACCGACAACAGAGCCAGGACGTCCAAAACATGGCTGCTCAAGGTGGACGGGGAGGACTGCAGGGTGGTGCTGGGTGAGTGGTGTAACCGCTGGTTAATCTGGTCAGTGGGGGTATTTTAGGACACATGGCGACCTGCAGCAGCCCAGTGGGACTCAATGTGGGTTCATGTCCAGGGACAGAGACGAAAAATGGGCTAATGTGGGACAAAATATGGTCTCATGTGGGACAAAATGTGGGTTCATGTCCAGGGACAGAGACAAAATATGGGCTCATGTGGGACAAAATATGGTCTCATGTGGGACAAAATGTGGGTTCATGTCCAGGGACAGAGACAAAATATGGGCTCATGTGGGACATAATGTGGGCTCATGTGGGACAAAATGTGGGTTCATGTCCAGGGACAGAGACAAAATATGGGCTCATGTGGGACATAATGTGGGACGAAATGTGGGTTCCCGTCCAGGGACAGAGACAAAATATGGGCTCAAGTGGGACGAAATGTGGGTTCACGTCCAGGGACAGAGACAAAATATGGGTTCATGTGGGACAAAATGTGGGTTCATGTCCAGGGACAGAGACAAAATATGGGTTCATGTGGGACAAAATGTGGGTTCATGTCCAGGGACAGAGACAAAATGTGGGCTCATGTGGGACAAAATGTGGGTTTATGTCCAGGGACAGAGACAAAATGTGGGCTCAAGTGGGACAAAATGTGGGTTCATGTCCAGAGACAGAGACAAAATGTGGGCTCAAGTGGGACAAAATGTGGGTTCATGTCCAGGGACAGAGACGAAATATGGGCTCATGTCCAAGGACAGAGACATTTTTCCCATTTATGGAAGTTATTTATTACAAAAAATAAATACAAACAATAGTTTTGAGTAAATATTTTTAATTAAATATTTTAATTTTGACAAAGAAGTTGAAATGTTTGTTTTTTTTTAAATCAGAATATTTTCAGGAAAAGTCGGAATATTTTTACAAAAAAAAATAAACAATAGTTTGGGAAATTTTTTTAACTAAATATTTAAATTTGAAATAGAAGTTGAAATAGTTTTTTTGAAGAAAAAAAATGTATCTGAATATTTTGAGGAAAAGTCAGAATATTATTTTTAGAATAAAAGTCAGAATATTTTTAAATTTTTAAATTAAAAGTCAGAATAGTTTGAGGAAAAAGGTGAAATATTTTAATTATTTTAATTCTGACAAAGAAATCAGAATATTTTGAGGAAAAGTCAGAATATTTATGGAAGTTATTGATTACAAAAAATAAATAACAGACAACAGTTTGAGGAAATATTTTATTTAAACATTTAAATTTTGGCAAAGAAGTTGAAATAGTTTTTTTTTTTTAATCTGAATATTTTGAGGAAAAGTCAGAATATTTTAATATTTTTAGATTAAAAGTCAGAGTATTTTAATATTTTCTGTTCTCTTTCCAACAGAAAAGGACACCATGGACATTTGGTGCAATGGACAGAAAATGGACGCCATGGTGAGAAATATTTAATAAATAACTTGAATGTTAAAGCCGTTTTAATTATAAAATGAAAATATAAGCATAAATATTACTGTTGTTCCTGTTGATTTAAGCTTAAATGAGAGATTAACAACTGTTGTTTTTATTGTATTTGATAGTAAGCTTTAACTATTTTAATTTTTTAAAAGGTGTTGAAATATTGTTCTTTTTTTAAATCAGAATATATTGAGGAAATGTCAGAATATTTTAATATTTATAGAATAAAAGTCAGAATATTTTTATATTTCCAGGAAAGAAATCTGAATATTTAAAAAAATATTGAATAACAGGCAGAATATTTTATTATTTTTAGAATAAAAGTCAGAATATTTTTAGGAAAAATAAATATTTTAATTTTGATAAAGAAGTTCAAATCTTTTTTTTAACTCAGACTATTTTGAGGAAACGTCAGAATATTTTAATGTTTTTAGAATAAAAGTCAGAATATTTTAATATTTTCAGGAAAATAATCTGAACATTTTTACATTTTCAGGAAAGAAATCAGAATATTTTAAAATTTTAAAGAAAGGTCATAATATTTTAATATCTCCAGAATAAAAGACAGAATTTTTTTATATTTCCAGGATTGAAATCAGAATATTTAATAATTTTCAAGAAACCTCAGAATATTTTTATATTTTCAGAATAAAAGTCAGAATATTTTAATATTTACAGGAAAATAATCTGAACATTTTTATATTTTCAGGAAAGAAATCAGAATATTTTAAAATGTTCAAGAAAAGTCAGAATATTTTAATATTTTCAGAATAAAAGTCAGAATATTTTAATATTTTCAGTAAAGAAATCTCACCATTTGAACTCAGCATAGATGAATCATGAACAGTAAAAACTGACTTGCCTGCAGATGAAATCCTGGAACTAAGTGTTTTTTTGTGTGTGTCTTTGTGTGTTTTTGTGTGTTTTGTGTGTGTTTTTGTGTGTTTTTGTGTGTTTTTCCCAGGGCGAGTTTGTGGACGACGGCACGGAGACGTGCTTCATGTTGGGGGGGCACGAGTGCTGCATCAAGGCGGCGAGCGGGGGGGGGGAGAAGAAGAAGAAGAAGAACAGCATCCTGCATTTTCTCCTCCTGGACGGAGAGAAGATACCTGCTTCTACACAATAAACCCTCCTGGGACAGAGCTGGACTCGAAAAGAGACGAAGAAGAGGTATATAGGACAATAAAAAACATATGAATATTTTAATATTCTTAGGATACAAATCTGAATGTTTTAATATTTTCAAGAATTTTCTTTTAATATTTTAACTTTTTTTTTTTCGAGAAAAAATCTGTACATTTCTTAAGAAATATCTGCACGCAAGGGACAAAAAGCATCTGAATATTTTAATATTTACAGGATAAAAACATCTGAATGTTTTAATATTCTCAGGAGAAAGTCAGAATATTTTAATATTTTCAGGGGGAAAACTCTGAATATTTTAATATTCTCAGGATAAATATCTGACTATTTTAACATTTTCAAGAAAAGAATCTGAATATTTTGATATTCTCAGGATAAGAAGTCAGAATATTTCTAAAGAGGTGTCTGCACGCAACAGACAATAAAACATCTGAATATTTTAATATTCTCAGGAAATAAACATCTGAATATTTTAATATTATCAGGATAAAAACATCTGAATGTTTTAATATTATCAGGAAAAAGTCTGAATATTTCTAAAGATATATCTGCAGACAAAGAACGAATACCAATGGCCTGGGAACTTATTTTTATTATTATTATTGTTATTATTATTATTATTATTAGTAGTAGTAGTAGTAGTAGTATATACAGGGCATCAAATCAACACTTATCACTTTTTTTAAATATTCTCAGGAAGAAAATCTGAATTTGTACTTTTATTTTGAAATACCGGCTTCAACACAATAGTGACGGGCTTTATTACCTTGGAATTATTATTACTATTATTATTTGTTAATATTATTATTATACATGGCATGAAATCAACCCTTGTGTTGTCTTATTCTAATATTTTCAGGTGGAAAAAAATCTTAATATTTTAATATTTTTTTAGGGGGAAAAAATCTTAATATTTAAATATTTTCAAAAGAAAAAAATCTGGATATTTTAATATTTTCAGGGGGTAAAAATCTTAATATTTGAATATTTTCAAAAGAAAAAAATCTGAATATTTTAATATTTTCAGAGGAAAAAAATCTGAATATTTTAATATTTTCAGGTGGAAAAAATCTAAATATTTTAATATTTTCAGCTAATAATCAGAACATTTTGTTTCTGGTAAAAAGTGACACATGGTCAAAAAAGTTAACTTCATGCCCTGATTTAAATATATATATGTGTGTGTATATATAAATATATATATATGTGTGTGTGTGTGTGTGTGCTTGTGGGTAGGTTTTGATTATAGATTTGAAAAAAAAAGATGCAAATATGTGCTTGTGATTATAGCAAATAAACTCTGTTAATTATGAGGATGGGTGATTCTTTGGTATTTTATTTTGAAGGGGCCTTAAAGACTAAATCCTGCAGTAAGTGAGAAATCAGAGAAATACTCTGCTTTTATGTCATTTTTATGTAGCCAGTCAGTGTTTTCCTGAAGGTTGCGATATCAAGCTCATAGCGGGTTGTTAAAGACGGCGGAATTAAGGCTTTTCAAAATAAAAGCATCAGAATAAAATATAGAAGTATTGGCAACAAAATGTACTTAAAGTCTCTATTTATGGTGAAGGGTGTGTGTGATGGGGGGGTATATTATTAACTGGGGTGTATACATATGCCCCCTGTATTTTAACATAGGGGGTTGTACACGAAGACAACATGATGATGACATGAGGGCAACATGAGGACGACATGAAGACAACATGAGGACAACATGAGGACAACATGATGATGACATGAGGGCCACATGAGGGCAACATGAGGACAACATGAGTACGACATGAAGACAAAATGAGGACAACATGAGGTCAACATGAGGACAACATGAGGACAACATGAAGACAACATGAAGACAACATGAGGACAACATGAAGACAACATGAGGGCGACATGAAGACAACATGGGGACAACATGAAGACGACATGAGGACAACATTAGGACGACATGAGGACAACATGAGGACAACATGAGGACAACATGAAGACAACATGAGGACAACATGAAGACAACATGAGGACAACATGAAGACAACATGAGGACAACATGAAGACAACATGAGGGCGACATGAAGACAACATGAGGACAACAAGAGGACAACATGAGGACAACATGAGGACAACATGAAGACAACATGAAGACAACATGAGGACAACACAAAGACAACATGATGATGACATGAGGGCAACATGAGGACGACATGAAGACAACATGAGGACAACATGAGGACAACACGAGGACAACACGAAGACAACATGATGATGACATGAGGGCCACATGAGGACGACATGAGGACAACATGAGTACGACATGAAGACAAAATAAGGACAACAAGAGGACAACATGAGGACAACATGAGGACAACATGAAGACAACATGAAGACAACATGAGGACAACATGAAGACAACATGAGGGCCACATGAAGACAACATGAGGACAACATGAGGACAACATGAAGACGACATGAGGACAACATGAAGACAACATGAAGACAACATGAGGACAACATGAAGACAACATGAGGGCGACATGAAGACAACATGGGGACAACATGAAGACGACATGAGGACAACATTAGGACGACATGAGGACAACATGAGGACAACATGAAGACAACATGAGGACAACATGAAGACAACATGAAGATGACATGAAGACAACATGGGGACAACATGAAGACAACATGAGGACAACATGAGGATAACATGAAGACGACATGAGGACAACATGAGGACAACATGAAGACAACATGAGGACAACATGAGGACAACATGAGGACAACATGGGGGTTAATACCTTCACAATAAAGTGCTTTGCATTCATTTAAAAAATAAAAGTTAAACAGAGTGACAGATAGAAAAAGTAAAATCAATAAATAGCAAGTCTGAAATGTAGTTTATTGAAAGAAGACGGTGCGTTCACTGCCTGACGTCCTCCCGCAGGTCTTCAACAGCGGGGGGGGGGGGGGGGGGGGGGGGGGGGGGGGGGGGGGGGGGGGGGGGCGAGGAGACACAACCTGACGATCTCCCAGAGGACAAAAGGTAAGACGTTAGAAATGCACCTCGTGTCACTCTGCAGGGTCGGTGACAGTCGTTATAATTAAAACAAAAATAATAACTTACATAAAGCATGATATATGGGAACATTGCTAGTCACACACGTTGGATATGTCAATTCCTACAGTTTGAGAAAAACCCTGAATGCATCACTAAATCAAATTTTTGCCTTCCTATACACTGGCTTGCATACGTTTACACCCCCATGCTAAAGTTGACTAAAAAGAGGATTAAAAACCCATTTTTTGGAAATTTATCTTTACGCCTTAATTCAAAAAATTTGGACAAATCCAACCTTTAAGGACACCAATTGTCTTTGTGAATGGATGAATGTTTAATGAATAAATAAATATTCATCCTTAAAATACATAGGTATACACTACCATGTTAAATACCCTTTGAGGCAGGCACATTTTTTATTATTAGAGTTAAAATTAAAATTAAATTTCATGGATCAGGATACTAAGCATCACGATTAAGTTTCATATTTTTCCTTTATAGTTCACGTTATATATATATATATATATATATATATATATATATATATATATATAAGGCAATTTTGGTATAAATCTGCCTTTTAATAACTCTTAGTGACTATTAGCAGCGCTGGAAAGCATGTATTTCCTCCAATGTCAGCGGCGTCTTTTATTGTGAAAATCCTAACCGGAACTCGCGTTGTTAAGCGTGCGTCACTTGAATCACACCGGTGCGTAATGACGTTCCCGGCCGGGATACTGTGGCTCTACACGGGATGGACCTCGCAGCGACACGGGAAGGGGTCACGGAGGAGTGTTTGGACGCCGCGTGCGGGACTCACCTGTGAACAACGTGTCGGTTAACAACACCTGGGGACATTTTGGGGGTTTTGCGCGTGTCGGTTTGGGGTTTAAGTTTGAAGCGGACTGACGGGTATTCCTGCGCAGCTGCTGGGTCCCGGAGACAAAACAACGACCGGGAACATCCTAAGTCCCCCTCCGCGAAGTGTGTCTCACACCCGCACTGCCAACCGATTTAAACTACATTTTATCGGGTGTTTCGTCTCCCTTCTGGGGCTACAACCCCCCGGTTTCTCGGCATGTGAAGCCGACTTTAACGCCTGAAGAACGGCGTGTTTTTCCTCGTCTCCCCCCCTCTGGAAGCTACAGCTAGTTAGCTTTAGCCGCCTAGCAACAAGGCCGTTTTTATCCATGTCGTGTGGTCAATTATGACTGTAACTGACGCTGAAAGCTCCTTTTAAATCCACATAAACCCGGGAGAGTGTCTTTTTAATCCCACATGGACTGGTAGGACATGGGGAAGCGTTGCTCAGCCTGCCGCACATCTGTCACCGGGACACCCCGGTGAACAGCTGCCTTCGCCGGCCACTTGCAGCAGTCTGGCCGCCGAAAACACTGGAAGAATATAATTTTGGGGATTTAAATTTCCAGGCATGTAGAGGAGGGTCAGGTGTGTTTTTGTTAAGCAGGAAAGACTCTAACTACTTTTTGATTTTGACCAATTATATGCCTGATAAACTGATGCGTTACGTTCACCAGGCTGCGTTGGAGAAACGCATGATTTAAGACTTCCTCGAGCTTGTAGCCCCGCTCGTGGAGGTCACAGCTTGGACCACCTCTCATTCCAGTACCCCATCAACCCCACTACTCATCGGCCGAAAGCACCCCCACCCCCCCCCCCAACCCGACCCCCCAAAGTTGCAGGGATGAACTACCAGCAGCACCTCGCCAACTCGGCCGCCATCCGGTCCGAGATCCAGAGGTTTGAGTCCGTCCATCCCAACATCTACTCCATCTACGAGCTGCTGGAGCGCGTGGAGGAGCCGCTGCTGCAGAACCAGATCCGGGAGCATGTCATCGCGATTGAAGGTAGGACAGTGGGGGGGGGGGGGGGGGGGGGGGGGGGGGGGGGGGGGGGGGGGGGTACTGGTGGGGGTGTGCTGGTAATCTTGGGTGTCACTTAACATCTTAAATACCTCCAAATCCACACAAACACAATCGTCTGTTAAATGTGGCAAATACACAGATGGATACACATATACACACATGTATCACACATATACACAGAGATACACACATGTCATTCATATACACACATATATCACACACATATACACAGAGATACACACATGTCATACATATACATACATATACACACATATATCACACATATACACAGAGA
>NW_023266395.1:0-1072 GCF_013103735.1 Etheostoma cragini
CCCCCCCCCCCGTTTTTTAATTCCAGAAATGTGAGCTGTACTGGCCCCAAACCCCGGAGAGGAGGAGGAAGGGGAGGAGGAGGAATAGGAAGGGAGAGCAGGAGCAGAGGGAGGAAGAGGGGGAGGAAGAGGAGGAGCAGAAGAAGGAAGAGGAGGAAGAGGAGGAGCAGAAGGAGGAAGAGGAGGAAGAGGGGGAGGAGGAAGAAGGAGAGACGGGTCGATTCGGCAGATTCGTCCTCAGAGTGACAGACAGACGAGAGAAAGACGGCTTCACCGTCACCGACATGGAGATCCAGGTACAAGTACACAACATGTACACAACATACTCCAGGTACACAACATACTCCAGGTACAAGTACACAACATGTACACAACATACTGCAGGTACACAACATACTGCAAGTACACAACAAACTGCAAGTGTACAACATACTCCAGGTACACAACATACTGCAGGTACACAACATACTGCAGGGACACAACATACTGCAGGTACACAACATACTGCAAGTTCACAACATACTGCATGTACACAACATACTCCAGGTACACAACATACTCCAGGTACACAACATACTGCAAGTTCACAACATACTGCAGGTACACAACATACTGCAAGTGCACAACATACTGCAGGTACACAACATACTGCAAGTACACAACATACTGCAAGTACACAACAAACTGCAAGTGCACAACATACTCCAGGTACACAACATACTGCAAGTACACAACATACTGCAAGTACACAACATACTGCAAGTACACAACATACTCCAGGTACACAACATACTCCAGGTACACAACATACTGCAAGTTCACAACATACTGCAGGTATACAACATACTCCAGGTACACAACATACTGCAAGTACACAACATACTCCAGGTACACAACATACTGCAAGTACACAACATACTGCAGGGACACAACATACTCCAGGTACACAACATACTGCAAGTGCACAACATAGTGCATGTACACAACATACTGCAGGTACACAACATACTGCAGGTACACAACATACTGCATGTACACAACATACTGCAGGGACACAACATACTGCATGTAC
>NW_023266396.1:0-1186 GCF_013103735.1 Etheostoma cragini
AACAGCTTTTATTAAGAAACCAATGTAAAACTGTTGAAATGACAGATACAAGGTTAAAACATCACAGAAACATCAGAATAGTCTTAAACGCATGTTTCTAGCATTGAGTTGTGTGTTTAAAAGCTTTTGTTAAGAAACCAATGTAAAACTGTCTAAATGAAAGATACAAGGTTAAAACATCACAAAAAGATCAGAAAAGGCCGAAACGCACGTTTCCAGCATAGAGATGTGTGTTTAACAGCTTTTGTTAAGAAACCAATGTAAAACTGTTGAACTGACAGATACAAGGTTAAAACACCACAGAAGGATGAGAAGAGTCTTAAACGCATGTTTCCAGCATTGAGTTGTGCGTTTAAAAGCTTTTGTTAAGAAACCAATGTAAAACTGTTGAAAGGAAAGATACAAGGTTTAAACACCACAGAAACATCAGAAGAGGCCGAAAAGCATGTTTCCAGCATGGAGATGTGTGTTTAACAGCTTCTATTAAGAAACCAATGTAAAACTGTTGAAATGACAGATACAAGGTTAAAACCTCACAAAAAGATCAGAAGAGGCCGAAACACACGTTGCCAGCATAGAGATGTGTGTTTAACAGCTTTTGTTAAGAAACCAATGTAAAACTGTTGAAATGACAGATACAAGGTTAAAACACCACAGAAACATCAGAAGAGGCTGAAACGCATGTTTCTAGCATGGAGATGTGTGTTTAACAGCTTTTGTTAAGAAACCAATGTAAAACTGCTGAAATGACAGATACAAGGTTAAAACACCACAGAAACATCAGAAGAGGCCGAAACGCATGTTTCCAGCATGGAGATGTGTGTTTAACAGCTTCAATTAAGAAACCAATGTAAAACTGTTGAAATGACAGATACAAGGTTAAAACATCACAAATGGATGAGAAGAGTCTTAAACGCATGTTTCCAGCATTGAGTTGTGCGTTTAAAAGCTTTTGTTAAGAAACCAATGTAAAACTGTTGAAAGGACAGATACAAGGTTAAAACATCACAAAAAGATCAGAAGAGGCTTAAACGCATGTTTCCAGCATTGAGTTGTGTGTTTAAAAGCTTTTTTTAAGAAACCAATGTAAAACTGTCTAAATGACAGCTACAAGGTTAAAACACCACAGAAACATCAGAAGAGGCCGAAACGCATGTTTCCAGCATGGAGATGTGTGTTTAACAGC
>NW_023266397.1:0-3086 GCF_013103735.1 Etheostoma cragini
CTAAAGGTCTAAAGGTCATAGTGTAGGATGTCTAAAGGTCATAGTGTAGGATGACTAAAGGTCAAAAGGTCATGGTATAGGATGACTAAAGGTCATGGTATAGGATGTTAAAGTCAAAACAGTAGCATAATTGGTAGAAAAAAGTTTGTGTGTGTGTGTGTGTCTGTGTGTGTATGTGTGTGTGTCTGTGTGTGTGTGTCTCTGTGTGTGTGCCTCTGTGTGTGTGTGTGTGTGTCTGTCTCTGTGTGTGTGTCTCTGTGTGTGTGTCTCTGTGTGTGTGTGTGTCTGTCTGTGTGTGTGTCTCTGTGTGTGTGTGTGTGTGTGTGTGTCTCTGTGTGTGTTTGTGTGTGTGTGTCTGTCTGTGTGTGTCTCTGTGTGTGTGTGTGTGTGTTTATCTCCAGGCCATAGAGAGGGGCCTGGTGTTCGAGGTGTCCTACTCTGCAGCGATCAGAGACTCCACCCGGAGACGCTACACCATCGCCAACGCTGTCTGTCTCATGGAGACATGTAAAGGGAAGGTACGTCTTGATTGGCTGTCCTGACTCACCTGCAGGACGTCCTGATTGGCTGTCCTGACTCACCTGTGTCAGGACGTCCTGATTGGCTGTCCTGACTCACCTGCAGGACGTCCTGATTGGCTGTCCTGACTCACCTGTGTCAGGACGTCCTGATTGGCTGTCCTGACTCACCTGTTTGTGTTTCAGAGTGTGATCCTGTCCAGCGCCGCAGAGAAGGTTGGTCGCTAATAATAATAATAATAATAATATAATATATCACTAATAACATAATTATTATTAATATATAACGCTGTGTGTGTGTGTGTGTCCTCAGCCTCTGGAGCTCAGAGGGCCCTATGACATCACCAACCTGTATCCTTCCTATTGGTTCACACACAAACTGTAGTAAAACAACAAAAACTACAGTACTGTGTGTGTGTGTGTGTGTGTCCTGTTGTTGACCTGATCTGGTTCCTCAGAGGTTTGTTGTTCGGTTTGTCAGACGGAGACGCGAAGGACGCCGTGTCCTCCACCTGTCGCTCCGCTGTTCTCCACGCAGGTACACACACACACACACACACACACACACACACACACAGAAGTGAAACTATCAGATTGTGTGTCTGTTGTTGTCAGAAACCAGGAAGACGGCGAGTGGGATCATCTCCACCGTGAAGAGCTGCAGCCATTGGCCGCATGCAGACTGTAAGCCCCGCCCCCTTCACCTGAGACACAACAGCACCTGGTTAATGACTGATCAAGGTGTGCTTCTGTTTCTACCTGAACAGGTGAAGCTCCCCCAGCCAAAAGAGCCAAGCCTCAGCTGACAGAGTGACAGGCACCGGAGGGGGCGGGGCCTCTGGAGTGACACGCAGACGAGGGGGCGGGGCTTATCAACAAATTCAATTTTCTTACAAACTGTTTATTTAATAAAGTTTTTGAAACACCAAGTCCAAAAATTCTGTCGGATGTTTTTTTTTTTTTTTTTAAATGTGTGTGGCACTCTGATTGGTCAGCAACGAAGCAGGTGTGTATATATATATATATACATATACAAAGGATTTTTAAACACCACCAGTCAACAAATTCAGTTAAAAGTTTTATTTTTTCCAATCAGTCACAAATGCAGCATTCTGGTTGGTCAGCACCAATTCCGGTAATGTCATCAAAAATACAACTCTGCAGTACATTCAGTCAGAAATATAAAAATATAAATGATCAAGTGGGAAGATTTCAGAAAAAATCAACATAACATCTTCATGATCATAATTAATTCCTTTAATATAAAACATAAATCTGCAAATAGGAATTAATTATTTAATGTCCTCAACACATAAGTAGAGCTTTAGTGTGTGTGTGTGTGTGGGGGGCATTAAAAGCACTGGAATAGCCCTTTAGTTTTAGCATTGATTAGCTCATATAAATCCCATGATGTGTTCAAGGACGAGTGGACATCTGAGAACTGAATCGATCAGGAGGAATACATTTTGAAATGGAAGAACCTGATTGGTCCTTCAGCTGCACGAGAGGGCTGTGATTGGCCGGCTGCTCAGAGGCCCAAGATGTGGTTGATGTGACCCTGAAGACAAATGAAAACATCTGTTAAATAAACTATGAAAAACATTTTATAACCATGAACACTTGAAATAAATGAATATTTTTTCAACCACTATAGTATGATTTTTTTCTACATTATCGACATAGTATACTAAGACTTTTTTTCTAGATTTTCCTCATACTATACTATGATTTTTTTTTACATTTTTTGACATACTACATGACTTTTTTCTAGATTTTCGAAATACTATACTATAACTTTTTTCTAGATTTTCACCACTTTACTATGACTTTTTCAAGATTTTTGATTACTATACTTATGAATTTATTCTAGATTTTCGACACACTATACTATGACTTTTTCAAGATTTTCAAGATACTATACTATGACTTTTCAAGATTTATGAGGTACTATACTATGACTTTGTGAAGATTTTCGACATATACTATGATTCTTTTCAAGATTTGCAAAAAACTACTATGAATCTCTTCTAGATTTTTGACATACTATGACTTTTTTTATAGATTTTCAACACACTACACTATGACTTCCAGATTGCTTCTATTGCTTTTATCTAGA
Source organism: Etheostoma cragini (assembly GCF_013103735.1). NCBI lineage: Eukaryota > Metazoa > Chordata > Actinopteri > Perciformes > Percidae > Etheostoma > Etheostoma cragini. The sequence continues at coordinate 2,635 of NW_023266397.1, forward strand.
TTTTTGACATACTATATGACTTTTTCCTAGATGTTTTTGACATACTATACTATGACTTTTTTCTAGCTTGTCGACATACTATACTATGACTTTTTTCAAGATTTTTAACATAATATACTATGACTTTTTTCTAAATTTTCAACATACTATACTATTACTTTTTTCTAGATTTTCGACAGACTATACTATTACTTTTTTCTAGATTTTTGACATACTAAACTATAACTTTTTTCCAGATTTTCGACATACTATACTAAGACTTCTTCCAGATTTTCGACATTCTATACCATGACTCTTTTCAAGATTTTCAACATACTACACGATGATTTTTTTGCCAGATTTTCAACATACTACACGATGATTTTTTTGCCAGATTTTCGACATACTATACTATGATTCTATTCAAGATTTTTGACATACTATATATTATCATACTATACGATGACTATTGT
>NW_023266398.1:0-799 GCF_013103735.1 Etheostoma cragini
CGCGGGATGGGGGGGGGGGGGTTCCTTCTTTAACGAAGACTCTTTGTTTGAAACCTGATTCCAAAGGAATCAACGACTGTTTTTGTATTCGATTTATCTGTAAAACAAACTAAATTAAAGTTTGTCCATTAATTAAGAACTCGTTAAGTTTGTTTTTTCAATGAGACTTTGGGCTTAAAGTTACAGAAGAAACCGTTAAAAACTCATCCTCCTCTCCGTCTCTCCACCCGACTCAACAAACTTTATTGGCTCAGAATTACGGCGACAATCGCTAATTACACTGCAAACCTCACAGCGAAAAAAAGAGACAAAAACATTGAAAGTTGGCGGGAAAAAAAGCGACAAAAACATTGAAAGTTGGCGGGAAAAAAGAGACAAAAACATTGAAACTTGGCGGGAAAAAAAGAGACAAAAACATTGAAACTTGGCGGGAAAAAAGAGACAAAAACATTGAAAGTTGGCGGGAAAAAAAGAGACAAAAACATTGAAACTTGGCGGGAAATAAGAGACAAAATTCTAACTCTGGGTTGTTTTTCTAAAACTTGAAAAAGACACAAAATCTCAGAAATAATTGCCTCAAATATAACTTGAACAAGGCAAGAAAAACCTCGCAAAAATTGTCCAAAAGATAACAAAGACCTCGTTTAAGTTGTTTTTTCAATGAGACTTTGGGCCTAAAGTTACAGAAGAAACCCCTAAAAACTCATCCTCCACTCCGTCTCTCCACCCGACTCAACAAACTTTATTGGCTCAGAATTACGGCGACAATCGCTAATTACACCGCAAACTCACGGTCCTC
>NW_023266398.1:809-1766 GCF_013103735.1 Etheostoma cragini
CCCCCCCAGCTTCAAATATCCCCCCTCTCTCCCCCTTTCCTTCCTTTCCACTGTCACTGTCAAATAAAGACAAACGGCCCAAAAATTAATCTTAAAAAACATTTATTTCACATGAAAACATTAGCGAGGCATTTTATTTTGAAAAGCAGTCTGACGGGTAAACGGTGACATGAAACCATAAAACTCAAACTATGAATGGATTAATACTTTTTAACAGAGTATGACACAGTGTCGTCGGCGTACAGGAGAACACACACGTCCTTAATAGAAATACTGACTGCTGCGTTTAAAAACCACAGAAGAAGAGGAGGCTCAGAGTTCTGACTGTCTTTATATATCAGTATGGCTTATATTATAAAAATATAGCTTACAAATTCACAGGTATTATCAAAATAAACTGCCTGCTTGTTCTGACAGTGAAGCAGCTGTAAAAACCTGTTTTTTGGCTAAAGTTCGGTGTAAAAACTTGTTTTTTTTTTTTTTTAAATAGCTGTAAAAAACTCATTTCTTTGAGTAAAGTTTGGTGAAAAACCTGTTTTTTTATTTAATAAGTACAGACAATATATGTGTGATGTATTGTTGAGAAAAGTGACTTTAGGAAAAATATATTCTGTAGAAAAAATGACCTGAAAAGAATTTAAAAGTCAGGTTTTATATTGATACGCAGCACGGGCTGAGAGGCAACAGAAAGGGATTTTACTCTGTTTTTATAACCGTTAGCTTAGCGTTAGCATGCAGCTCTGACAGGACTCCATGGTGCGTTCATGTGCACCTAGTTAAGTTAATGGTGCATTCCATCGCACATTGTAAACTCTGGGAAACTCCAACTGTTGTTGCAAAAAGTACCTTTTCAGCGCGTTGAAATTGAATCTAATTGTCTAAATCTTAAAGAGAGACACACACACACACACACACACACACACACACACACACACACACACACACACACACACACAC
>NW_023266399.1:0-1598 GCF_013103735.1 Etheostoma cragini
GTGAGTGTGTGTAGTGACAGTGATCCGTGTAACCTGCCTCCCCCGGATGATCGAGGTCAGCCAAGGCGACCGACAGCAGCGACCGCCTGTCACTCCGCCGCTGAGACTCCAGCTGGACTAGAATAATAATAATAATAATAATGATAATAATAATAATAATAATAATAATAATAATAATAATAAACAACAGCTGATCTGACTGCACATGCTGCATGTTCTACATGGTCTGGAAAATATTATTATGTTAACTCTAAAGCTAATAAACCAACACGAGACCCTCTGAAAAATCATCTTTTCACACAATTCATGAGGATTAAAATACTGTTAAAACACATTTATGCAACCACAGGGATACAAGAAGGAAAAGAGACATTAGGAAGGTTGGAGTTTCGAGCCCTGCAGTCTCATGTTGAAGTGTCCTTGGGCAAGACACTGAACCCTGAGTTGCCCCAATGCTGCGCCATCGCAGTGTAGATGAAGTGTGTATCTGATGAGCAGGTGTGTAGGTGTGTGTAGATGAGATATGCTGCTCTATACACGCTAAAAGTAGTGATTATTTACATGGAGTTTGGTGGAGATATGCTGCTCTATACACGCTAAAAGTAGTGATTATTTACATGGAGTCTGGTGGAGATATGCTGCTCTATACACGCTAAAAGTAGTGATTATTTACATGGAGTCTGGTGGAGATATGCTGCTCTATACACACTAAAAGTAGTGATTATTTACACAGAGTCTGGTGGTGGAAGTAACATAACTTTAAATGACACTAAACACGTCCTCTGCCTGTGTGCGTCAGCTTGGGACAATCCCCCCCGCCCCCCCTAAGGACCTTACAATCTGCCGCTTACGTCTCAGGGTGTTTATCCACCGTCCGCTCTTCTTGGAAAGTCGGAGTGGACGCCCTGGAGAGGAAGACGTGGCTGCGTGGGAGCTAAATGCAGAAAGCCGGTCAGGGATTAACCTGCTGACTGACCCCTGCTGCCGCAAAACCACATAAGACTGTTTGACCTGCAGCTCTGGGGACACATGGAGCTCAGCACTGTGTAAAGATCCTGTTTATCTCTGTTAGGGTTCAGATTATCAGCCATGACGTCTCAATCTCCGAGGTACACCGACCACGGGATACTAGGTTGTGTACCAAAAGTTGCTTTTGAGCAAAATGAAAATTTTTAGCATTAAACACTTGATTTCTTACATCAGACACTCAATTTCTTACATCAAACAATAGATTTCTTACATCAAACACTTGATTTCTCACATCAAACACTCGATTTCTCACATCAAATACTCGATTTCTCACATCAAACACTCGATTTCTTACATCAAACACTCGATTTCTCACATCAAACACTTGATTTCTCACATCAAATACTCGATTTCTCACATCAAATACTCGATTTCTCACATCAAACACTCGATTTCTTACATCAAATACTCGATTTCTCACATCAAACACTTGATTTCTCACATCAAACACTCGATTTCTTACATCAAACACTCGATTTCTTACATCAAACACTCGATTTCTCACATCAAACACTCGATTTCTTACATCAAACACTCGATTTCTCACATCAAACACTTGATTTCTCACA
>NW_023266400.1:0-1506 GCF_013103735.1 Etheostoma cragini
CCCCCCCCCCCCCCCCAAAAAGGGAATTTGTTTTGGACTCTGTCCATTCTGCAGCTTTAATGAAAATAATCTCTCAACACATGTAGTCTAGAAAAACTTTGTTGTTGCTTGAATGTTGTGCGATTCAGTGCAAAAATCAATGGAAACACTTTAACCCTCGTTTGGTATTCAGGTCAAATCAACCCGTTTCAAATGTTTAGAAGAAGAAAAATGACACAAGTTCCATGTTTTCTACCTGAAATCAGCGTCCTCTCCTTATTTCCTGAGATAAACATGTCTTCCTGACTCAGAACATTATTCTGGATTTGACTCTTATGTTGTTTCCATAGTGGATTTATAACATGAATTATAACTTATGACTAAAAAAACCCCACTTCCATGTTTAATAGTGTGCTAGTAGAGACTGATGCATTCCCTAAACATAGATGTTATCTCAGCTGTTGGAAATTAAAAGACAATATTTGTTAATCGATTATGAAGTAAAGGTTGTTTCAGAATTGCTTTTAAATCCCTAAAATAAGTCCGGGGTCAGACACAAGAGGGTCCCGAAGGGTTAAAGTGTCTCAAAATCAGAAATACCAATTTAATCTCAGAACAGCGTCATGTGACGTCACCACCGGGTTTTTATCGGCTTTAAAGCCGTTGGATGGAAACGCACTTTCACCACATTTATTCTTTACCGATCTGCAGATAATTGGGTTGACTCGTCTTTTCCCGCCGAGCGGACGCCGGTCACGCGTCCTCTTTATTTATCTTATTTATTTGATTAGGACGATGCACATTAATGAACATTTCTGGAAATGGCGCCACTGGCGCATTGAGCCAATTGGCTATTTTACAACTGTAGTCCTGCATAGGATGCATGTCCTTTATGGTGGAAAAGGTTGTCCTCCGGGAAGGAAACCTTCCCAGAAGCCCACGCAAACAATCAAACTCCACACAGAAAGGCCCGGAACGACCTGGCTTCGAACCAGGAACCTTCTTTCTGTAAGGCAGAAGTGCTAGCCACCTAGCCACCGTGCTAACCTTATCAATGAGACGAGAACAGAAAGACAGCCTTAATTCTTGACGGCTTTACTATCGAGTTATCATGTGTGTGTTCATGTCGGCCGAGAGCACCCAAGGCCTATTGGTTGCATTAGCCCTCATACATAACCTGGACTCATAGCATGTACATGTAATGACTCATTGGCTGTGTCATAATGCTCTTATTCAGTCAGTCAGTGGAGAGGTTATTATCTTCATGTTTTACAGTCATAGTTAATATTTTATCATGATCTGCTGCACTGTTCACACACAGTCGACCATAGTACCTCACCTTATCATGGTCGCTGCATTTCTGGGAGTGATTTTTATTTGTATTCTTATATATGTGTGATATATGTTTATGTATGTATGTGTGTGTATATACAGTATGTGTGATATCCGTGTGTTTATGTGTTTATATGTTTGTATATGTGTGTGTGTGTATATATGTGTGTATATGTGTTTGTTGTGTTAGCGTTT
>NW_023266401.1:0-2177 GCF_013103735.1 Etheostoma cragini
TTCTGTTACAAAAATGTAGAGAACGTTGAAAAAAATCAACATGAAAAATGAAAATGAACAATTTTTGACGGTTTTGACTCATTTTTATTGCTTTTTTGATGCATTTGAAAAACTTTTTTTTCAGATTTTGACGTTTTATTCAAACTTTTCTACATTTTTTTAACCCCTGTGTTTTCTTCCCAGGTTGAAAAAAAAATGGTCAAAAAGTAAGGCGTCAAAAATTAGATAGAAATGCATCAAAGTGTCAAAAAAAATTTAATTTTCAGTGTTGACCTGCGAGACAACACAAGGGTTAAAATATGACAAAAAATTCAGAAAATGAAGAAAGGGTCAAAAAGTGATAAAAAATAGTTTTCAAATTCATCAAAAAAACGTTAAAATGCGTCAAAGTGTCAAAAATTGTTAATTTTCCATTTTTCGTGTTAATTTTTTATCACTTTTTTCTGTATTTTTGTAACAGAAGATTTTAACCCTTGTCCGGTCATCCCAGGTCGAAAAGTGATAAAAAATGAACATGAAAAACAAAAATAAAACACTTTTTGATGCTTTGACACATTTTTATCACTTTTTGACGCTTCCTTCAACATTTTCTACATTTTTGTAACAGAAGATTTTAACCATGGTGTCGTCCTCCCAGGTTGAAACTGAAAATGAACAATTTTTGACGTTTTTTTACAAAAAAATGTTTATTTTCGGTTTCGACCTGGGATGACGACACAAGGGTTAAAATCTTCTGTTACAAAAATGTAGAGAACGTTGAAAAAAATCAACATGAAAATTAACAATTTTTGACGGTTTTGATGCATTTGTATTGCTTTTTTTGATGGATTTGAAAAAAAAAATTTCAGATTCTGACGTTTTATTCAAACTTTTCTACATTTTTTTAACCCCTGTGTTTTCTTCCCTGGTCGAAAAAAAAATTGTCTAAAAGTAAGGCGTCAAAAATGAGATAGAAATGCATCAAAGTGTCAAAAAAAATTTTAATTTTCAGTTTTGACCTGGGAGACAACACAAGGGTTAAAATCTGACAAAAAATTCAGAAAATGAAGAAAGGGTCAAAAAGTGATAAAAAATAGTTTTCAAATTCATCAAAAAAGCGTTAAAGTGCGTCAAAGTGTAAAAAATTGTTAATTTTCCATTTTTCGAGTTAATTTTTTTATCACTTTTTTCTGTATTTTTGTAACAGAAGATTTTAACCCTTGTCCGGTCTTCCCATGTCGAAAAGTGATGAAAAATGAACATGAAAAACAAAAATAAACCACTTTTTGATGCTTTGAAACATTTTTATCACTTTGTTTACGCGTTTGGGATACTTTTTTTTTTTTTTTATTACTTTTTTTTTTTTTTTCAACTTGGGAGGACGACACCAGGGTTAAAATGTTCTGTTACAAAAATGTAGAAAAATGAAAATTAACACATTTTTTGATGCTTTGAGATACTTTTTTATATCACTTTTTGACCTTTTCTTCAACATGTTACAAGATGTTTTCTGTTACAAAAATGTTGAAAATGTTGAAGAAAACATAAAAAAGTGTTAATTTTTTTTTTATCTCAAACGTGTCAACAATGCGATAAAAATGCATCAAAGTCTCACAATTTTCATGTTCATTTTTTTATGACTTTTTGTCGTTTTCTGCAACATTTTCTACATTTTTGTAACAGAACATTTTAACCTTTGGGTTTTCTTCCGAGGTCAAAACTGAAAATTAAAAATTGTGTCAAAAACACTGGTCAACTCAAGGTCAACTCAAGGTTAAATGTCCTCCGTCCTCCTCCAGCCGCTGCACCCTCTCCTCGCCCGCTCCTTCTCCGCCAGGACTCGGCGAAGCAGCCAGGTCTCCTCCATCTTCAACTTCCGCCTGCGGAGCCGCGGCTCGGAGGGCGAGATGGCCGACGACGAGTTCAGCGTCCCGGGGGACGTGGTGGAGGGCGTGGGGGGCCGGACCTACAGCGGGGGCACCTTCAGCGGCATCCTGCCCCACCCGTGGCCCAAACGGCGGCCCAGCACCTACAGCACGGCCAGCAGGAGCTCCCAGGTGACAGCATGAGACTTTAGGACCCTCCTCCACAGACCCGTGGAAGAGGGTCTGGAGAAAAACGTGTTAGGGGACCACTAAGGTCTATATAAAGAGACTTCAGATACAGTATTAGGGACCACTAAGGTCTATATAAAGAGA
>NW_023266402.1:0-1508 GCF_013103735.1 Etheostoma cragini
GAGGGTGGAGGGTGGCAGAGGGGAGAGCTCCTGCTTTCTTTCTTCTTCTTCTTTTTTTTGTAGTTTAACATCCCATTTACTGACTGAACGGTGTGCAGCTTGTCCCGAACGTTGAGCTGATGAATGATGAGCTGAGAGGTCAAAATGTCCCCGGGCGGGTGGAGCTATCAGACCCAACGCCCCCGATTTTATTCTGAAGTTATGTGAAGAATTCAATTCACACTTTGACTCCACACCGGCACATTTTAAGAGTTATGTACTTTGTTTAAAGGTTCATTCGGGGCAGGTTTCTTTCAACGTGGAACCTATTTTCCTCTAATACGTTGGTGTCTAAGTGACTGATGTGAGAAACAATCTTGGAGATTGGTCCAGTATTGAGCGAGAACATTGCAATCGCAGCCGTGAAAAGGGCTGTGATGTAACCCTGCAGGGCGGATGTTGCTGACAGACTCAGATTATTATTCTAAGTGTCTGACAACATTATGGGATGGATCCCTACAGAGATAGACCTTTTGGTTAGAAAGTAAGATCCATTTAGTTTAACATGAAACAGCCCCGACATCACCATCACCAAACCCACCAGACTCCATGTAAATAATCACTACTTTTATCATCGTGAAACACACTTCATTCAAAGTGGACAGAAACTAAATTAAACTACCAAAAGTCGTCTTGGTTCATCTTTCCACAGTTTCAACAATCACCGCTCTGGTCTGGTTGGAATAAACTCTTAATTCACCCATTTACAAGTGGAGATATGCTGCTCTATAAACGCTAAAAGTAGTGATTATTTACATGGAGTCTGGTGGAGATATGCTGCTCTATAAACGCTAAAAGTAGTGATTATTTACATGGAGTCTGGTGGAGATATACTGCTCTATACACACTAAAAGTAGTGATTATTTACATGGAGTCTGGTGGAGATATGCTGCTCTATACACGCTAAAAGTAGTGATTATTTACATGGAGTCTGGTGGAGATATGCTGCTCTATACACGCTAAAAGTAGTGATTATTTACATGGAGTCTGGTGGAGATATGCTGCTCCATACACACTAAAAGTAGTGATTATTTACATGGAGTCTGGTGGAGATATGGGTGAATTACCAGAGTGATGGTGGAAAAGTCAAGCTTTTCATAGCTGTATTATATACATTTTTTGTAAGTGAAAGCTCTCAAAAGTCGCTGAACTACTACAAAGTTTTTGGAATTAATCTGACATTTTGTTTTTGTCTTATTTCATCTTATTGTTGCGGTAGCTAAGCTAACCAGGAGCCCAGCTATGCTAAAGGCTAACCTAGCCTGTATGTGTACAGCATAGACACACGTGTGGATAGCTCAACACTTACAGATAACAAGCTACCTGGCTGTTAGAATTGTTTCTGATAAATAATATTTAAAAAATAAAAACGGACGGTCAACCATGTTATGAATGATGGCGTTGCATAGTCTGTCCACCAGAGGACGCTCTACAACGTCCCTGTTAGTGATGGTGTTGCATAGTCTGTC
>NW_023266403.1:0-1884 GCF_013103735.1 Etheostoma cragini
GCGCGGTGAGGGCGTGGGTGAGGGCGCGGGTGAGGGCGCCGGTGAGGGCGTGGGTGAGGGCGTGGGTGAGGGCGCGGGTTCGACTCCGGCCTGCGTGTCGTCCACCAGCTCGCCCCCCTTTCACGTCTAAGCCGTCCTGTCGGATTAAGGTTTAAATGCAACAAAAAATCTGAAGAAAAAAAACCCGGAAAAATGTCCAAAAAAACATTCATAAAAACTTCAAAAATGGCAGAAACTTTGGAGGAAAACTCCGAGACGCGGACCATTGAGCGATGCGTGAGAGGAAGCTGGTTGTCCTGCTTATATGTACACAGAGAGGACAATTATTTCAAAATAAAAGCCTCCCTTTCATTGACAGACGGTGGAACAACAGCGTTCGTTTCGGTGTACTGGTAGCGCCAGGCGGGTGGAGTCTAACTGTCGGAGAACGCCTCAGCTGACTCTGAGATGCTCTGCTGTGATTGGTCAGGCTCTCAGTCTGTAACGTACACACAGGATTTAGTGTTTTTCTAGATTAAAGTCTTAAATTATTCAGTTTGAGACGTTTTTCAAGATAAATTAGTAAACTTGTGTGATGTCAGCGTGTTAAATGTGAAAATGTTCTAGTGTCTTCTCTCCTCTGGGACAGGAAACTGAATGTATATATATATATATATATCTCCTTGAGTTGAGGACAAATTGAGACATTTAAGGACATCATTTGGGGCTTTTTGGGAGACACTGACCCACATGTTAGAGCCAGAACTCCTCCAGTCCCCCAGGACATTACACACACTAATCCAGGCTGGACGACCAGTTCGTCATGCGTCTCTCTCTCCAGATTCCCAGGGGTCAGTGAACGCAGCAGGAAGTGGCCTCACAGGAAGTGGCCTCACAGGAAGTTGGTTTTGAGCGTGATGCTGGGGGAGGACTTGGGGGGGGGGTTAGCGCTGCTAGCTTTAGCGCTCAGACTCTCCTGGTTGCCCTTGATGGCGGCTTCCAGACGAGACTTCAGCGGAGGAGACGAGGCGATGAGCGACCTGCGGGAGAGAAAACACACCGCTACGTCACCGCTACGTCAACGCTGAGACGCCATGTCACCGCTACGTCAACGCTGAGACGTTACGTCAACGCTACGTCAACGCTGAGATGTTACGTCAACGCTACGTCAACGCTGAGACGCTACGTCAACGCTACGTCAACGCTGAGACGCTACGTCAACGCTACGTCAACGCTGAGACGTTACGTCAACGCTACGTCAACGCTGAGACGTTACGTCAACGCTACGTCAACGCTGAGACGCTACGTCAACGCTGAGACGTTACGTCAACGCTACGTCAACGCTACGTCAACGCTACGTCAACGCTGAGACGCTACGTCAACGCTGAGACGCTACGTCAACGCTACGTCAACGCTGAGACGCTACGTCAATGTGTGTGTGTGTCTTTGTGTGTTTGTGTATGTGTGTGTGTGTGTGTGTGTCTGTGTATGTGTGTGTGTGGGTGTGTGGGTGACTATGTGTGTGTGTGTGTGTTACCGAGAGAGAAACACTAATAATAATCTCTGTGTGTTACCTGAACACGGCCGAGTGCTGCGGGCCGAGGCGCATCAGGTCCTTGAGCGCCGCCCGGTGGAGAGACCGGGACGCGGCGGGCGCCGAGCCCAGAGCGTTCTCATCCAGCAGGAAGGAGACGAGGACGGGGAACAGGACGGCCAGCAGCGGAGCCCCTGGAGGCACAAAACAACGGCAGCAACGGCTAGTATGAGGAAATATCTGGGATAACGTTGTTGAATATGGCGATTAGTAACCAGAGTATTCTGCTAAACTAGGGAGGTGTGTTCAGGTGCATTCTGGGCGTGCTGGTCTTACAGGGAGGTGTGTTCAGGTGCATTCTGGGCGTGCTG
>NW_023266404.1:0-1030 GCF_013103735.1 Etheostoma cragini
TAGCGTGTATAGAGCAGCATATCTCCACCAGACTACATGTAAATAATCACTACTTTTAGTGTGTATAGAGCAGCATATTTGATCCTTTTCTCTTCCCGTCTCTCCAGGCGGCGCCGCCTCCTTCCAACTCGGACGAGGAAAGCGGCTCACGCTTTCTCCCCAAAGCCAAAGAGGGAATAAAGGGAGTCAAACAGGCGTCGGCGTCGGATGGCGAGGACGACGAAGACGAGGGCCCGAGGAAGAAAGGAGGAGGCGGAGGGAAGGAGGAAAACGAGTCGGAGGAGGAAGAGAGGGAGGCGGCGTTCGGCCGCGACAGTAGGAAGAAGATCAAAGGCAAAGCCGTGAAGATGGAGAGCGAAGACGAGGAGGAGCCGGACGGCGAGGACGGCGGCGGATTCAAGATGAAGACGGCGGCGCAGAAAAAGGCGGAGAAGAAGGAGCGGGACCGCAAGAAGAAGGAGGAGGAGAGGATGAAGCAGAGGAAGCTGAAGGAGAAAGAGAAGGAGGGCAGCGTGGAGCCGGAGAAGAAGACCCCCGTGGCCCCGCCCCCTCCGGAGGATCCACCAATAACAGCAGCCGAGGAGCAGGAAGGGGCGGAGCCGGAAGGTGAGCAACCTCTTCATCCTACATACATGAATAAATCTCTGTAAAGCGGCAGGTTTTCACTCTTCTTCTATGGTCTTTTGTCCTTTATTTGCAGAGGAGATGGAGGGCGACAAGAAGAAGAAGGACAAGAAGAAGAAGAAGGGTGAGAAGGAGAAGGAGGAGAAGAAGAAGGGGCCGAGCAAGGCCACGGTGAAGGCCATGCAGGAGGCTCTGGCCAAGATGAAGGAGGTGATGCATTCTGGGAAGCGTAGTCACAGAGCTGAGAGCAGTGTGTGTGTGTGTGTGTGACGTTAACGACTTCCTGTTTGTCTTTTAGGAGGAGGAACAGGCCAAGAGGGAGGAGGAGGAGCGTCTGAGGAGGCTGGAGGAGATGGAGAAGCAGAGGGAGGAGCAGGTAACACACACACACACACACACACACACA
>NW_023266405.1:0-1364 GCF_013103735.1 Etheostoma cragini
TTAACTTCTCCAGGACATGAACACCTGTTTCCTGGTGAAAGTCTGGTGTTTTCTCCTTAACTTCTCCAGGACATCAACTGTAATAATGACTCTTTTTAAAGGCATGTTAATGTACTTAAGTACTTAAGTACAGAAGAGAGAGAGAATATTATTATATAACAAAGGAAAATTGGTTTTAATCAAATTTTCATTCTCTTGATCCAAAGTATATTAATAGACTGGAGACCAACCATCTCAAATTAATCTCCCCCAGAGGCCAGAATCTGATTTCTCTTTAACATGCTCAGGCTTATCAAACTATTCTTTCATGGCTGCAGATGAAGTCTTTTTATTTTTACACATTTGCAGGAGAAGAGGAAACTACTACAAGGAAGTACATCTACTCAAATACTGTCAAACATCAACAGGATGCAGTATGTTGTTGTCGGAACATTTTCACTTTGAAACCGAAGCCGGCTCAATATCAAGAAAAATATATGCTGCTGCTACAGTGGAATTTCCCATTTTATTGGGTTTAATATCCATCTATCTATCTATCTATCCATCTATCTATCTATCTATCCATCTATCTATCCATCTATCTATCTATCCATCTATCTATCATCTATCATCTATCATCTATCTATCCATCATCTATCATCTATCATCCATCTATCTATCCATCTATCTATCCATCTATCTATCCATCTATCTATCTATCTATCTCTCTATCTATCCATCTATCATCTATCTATCTATCCATCTATCATCCATCTATCTATCCATCTATCTATCCATCTATCTATCCATCTATCTATCCATCTATCTATCTATCTATCTCTCTATCTATCTATCCATCTATCATCCATCTATCATCCATCTATCTATCATCCATCTATCATCCATCTATCTATCATCCATCTATCATCTATCATCCATCTATCTATCATCTATATATCATCTATCTATCTATCTATTTATCCATCTATCTATCTATCTATCTATCTATCCATCCGTCTATCTATCATAATTTCAGCTTTTTAACTCTAATATTAGGTATAATTCTATATAAATAATGTTTATTGACTAGGAATTAAAATAAAAAGTTTAAACTGGTAAAGTGGTGGAAGAGGAAACAAAAAAACAGTCTGAAAAAAAGACGAATTCACGACCTCACGTCTCATCAACATCCTGGAATAGTTACCATGGTAACCTCATATATCATCAACATCCTGCAATAGTTACCATGGTAACCTCATATATCATCAACATCCTGGAATAGTTACCATGGTAACCTCATACATCATTAATGTAAGAAACACCACAGCAGGGGGAATGAGAGGAGGAAACACCATAGCAGGGGGAATGAGAGGAGGAAACACCAG
>NW_023266406.1:0-1343 GCF_013103735.1 Etheostoma cragini
CACACACACACACACACACACACACACACACACACACACACACACACACACACACACACACACACACACACCTACCTGTCTGCCTGATCACCTGTCTGCCTGTCTTGCAGATGTGCAGAATGTGTTACTAGAAAATAGTATTAATACTCTGATATTTACTGAACTACAATATTAATAGTAGAGTAATAATAATAATAATAATAATAATAATAATAATAATAATCTTTATTTGTAGAGCACTTTTCAAAAACAAGTTACAAAGTGCTTTAACAAGTGTAAAAACAAAAATATCCAAGAGACAATAATACAAAAAGACAAAAGCATGAAAACATTGAAAGACTAAAACACAGAGAAATATAAAATTAGTAAAATACAATAAAAGGGACAAAGTCAAATATAAAGTTAGTAAAATACAATAAAATAAAAGGGATAAAGTCAAATATAAAATTAGTAAAATACAATAAAAGGGACAAAGTCAAATATAAAGTTAGTAAAATACAATAAAAGGAATAAAGTCAAATATAAAATTAGTAAAATACAATAAAATAAAAGGGATAAAGTCAAATATAAAATTAGTAAAATACAATAAAATAAAAGGGATAAAGTCAAATATAAAGTTAATAAAATACAATAAAATAAAAGGGATAAAGTCAAATATAAAGTTAGTAAAATACAATAAAATAAAAGGGATAAAGTCAAATATAAAATTAGTAAAATACAATAAAATAAAAGGGATAAAGTCAAATATAAAGTTAATAAAATACAATAAAATAAAAGGGATAAAGTCAAATATAAAATTAGTAAAATACAATAAAATAAAAGGGATAAAGTCAAATATAAAGTTAGTAAAATACAATAAAATAAAAAGGGATAAAGTCAAATATAAAGTTAGTAAAATACAATAAAATAAAAGGGATAAAGTCAAATATAAAATTAATAAAATACAATAAAATAAAAGGGATAAAGTCAAATATAAAGTTAGTAAAATACAATAAAATAAAAGGGATAAAGTCAAATATAAAGTTAGTAAAATACAATAAAATAAAAGGGATAAAGTCAAATATAAAGTTAATAAAATACAATAAAATAAAAGGGATAAAGTCAAATATAAAGTTAATAAAATACAATAAAATAAAAGGGATAAAGTCAAATATAAAGTTAATAAAATACAATAAAATAAAAGGGATAAAGTCTGATAAGGTGGGGAAGGCTCTCGTATAGAAGAATGTTTTAAGAAGCGACTTAAAGGAGTTCCCTGACTCAGGAGACCTGATGTCCTGGGGCAGGCTGGTCCAGAGCCTCGGTCCCCTTTAGTTTAGAGACTCTGGACCAGAGAGCAGACC
>NW_023266407.1:0-2836 GCF_013103735.1 Etheostoma cragini
TTACCAGGCTATCTATATGGGGGGGGAGAGAGAGAGAGATAAATAAATTATAGTGTTACAGCAGCAAAATCAGTATAATGAGGATGTGGACTTTCTCCATGTTGCTCAGCCCTAAGTAGAACGTATAATACCAATATAATATTATTATTATATAATTATTATTAAAAACAATATATTATTATTATTATATATAATAATATTTTTATATAATATTATTATTATTATTATATAATTATTATTAAAAACAATATATTATTATATATTGTTATATTATAATATTATTTATTATTGCTATTTTTATATAATAATAATATTATTATTGTTGTATAATAATAATAACAATAATATGATGATTATATATTGTCTTGGCCGGGGATTGAACACCATAGCCCAGTGTGTGATTCTGGTCTGATGCGTTCCAGCTGGTGAAGATGTTCGGGTTCATCCTGGACCGCCCTCTGATCCAGGACCAGCTGCGTCCCCACCTGCAGCGCCTGGTGGAGATGGTTCTGGAGGAGCTGGATCAGACGGAGCGCCTGTCCATAAGTCAGAGGGACAAACCAGACACGTTCAGCCGGTCCCCCCCCACCGCCGCAGCTGGACTCTGCTGGAGCCGCCAGCTCCGCCTCAGAGCTGAGGACACGCTGGGACACTACACTGCTGTTCAGCACCTGTAGGAACACACACACACACACACACACACACACAAACACAGGCTGAGACACTTCACTGCTGTTCAGAACCTGTAGGAACACACACACACGCTGGGACGCTACACTGCTGTTCAGCACCTGTAGGAACACACACACACACACACACACGCTGGGACACTTCACTGCTGTTCAGCACCTGTAGGAACACAAACACACACACACACACACACACACATACATACACACAGGCTGAGACACTACCCTGCTGTTCAGCACCTGTAGGAACACACACACACACACACACAGATAGAGACACACACGAGACACACAAATGCACACAGACACACACACATAGACACATACACTTAGACACAGACACAGAGAGAGAGAGGGACACACCGTGTTGTGTTCAGGGACCTGCTGGACTCGGTCTTTATGACGGTTTGTGTGTGTGTGTATGTTGTGTTCAGGTACCAGGACTCAGGGTTGTCCCAGCAGGTTCTGCTGAGGTTCCAGCAGATTGTGGACGCCCTGCAGGACTTCGGGGACGACGTGAGGTCCGCCTGGAGCTTGCAGCTGGACTCAGACTGTGGATTCATCCTGGATCAACCTCTGCTACAACACAACCAGCAAGGCATGCTGGGAGTCAGCTGCAGCCACAAGGTCAGTCAGAGGAAAAGCTAAAACGCCTCAAGCTCATTGATTGGCTGAGGCTGATGCTCGTCACCAGGACACACACACACACACACACACACACACACACACACTAACTGGTACTATCATTGCTACAGTGTAGAGCTGGGACGGCTACTGCATCACCCCATATTTGGGATTTATTTCTTTTTACTTTTTGTATTTTTGTTTTTATAAAGGACGACACACATTAATCAACTTTTGTGTAAATGTGCCAGTGTTAGCCAGTCGGCTGATTTGTTATATATGTATATTTATATATATATATATATATATTTATATATATATATTTATATTTATATATTATTACTACTACTCCTGTTAGCTGGACTCGGTGCTGAGGCAGCTCCGGTACGTGAGCAGAGAGACGGATGTTGAGCTCCAACCGCACGCCGCTCGACTCTACACCTGCAGAGATGACATCACACAGAGCTACCTGGTCCTGACTCACACCATGTCCTGTTACAACCAGGTACCTGTCCCCATGTCCCAGGTACCGTTCCCCATGTCCTGCTACAAGCAGGCACCTGTCCCCATGTCCTGCTACAACCAGGCACCTGTCCCCAGGTCCCAGGTACCGTTCCCCATGTCCTGCTACAACCAGGTCCCTGTCCCCATGACCCAGGTAACTGTCCCCATGTCCTGCTACAACCAGGCACCTGACCCCAGGTCCCTGTCCCCATGTCCCAGGTAACTGTCTCCATGTCCTGCTACAACCAGGTACCTGTCTCCATGTCTCCAAACTCTAGTTTGACATGATACCGACGTCTTCCTCTAGCTTAGAAACGGAGCCTGTTAACATTTTATTGTTATTATTTTAAATGAAGATTTGATTCAGACTGTTTTCTGAACCCGTCCCTGCTCGTCCTCAAGGCACCAACCGTGAAACGTTCATGTAGAGACAGCTGTGGTTTCTTCGTGTAGGACAGACACAGAGGAATAACTGAAGAATAAATGAAAATGAAGAATTTATATGTATGAAATCATGATTAAATGTAATTCCCCCATTACAGGTGGTGAGTGACGCGCTGCAGGAGGAGGTTCCTCTGATCCAGAACCAGCTGCAGGACCTGAACCGAACTCTGTCGGACCTGCAGACGACCACCTGGAGCTGTGAAGGTGACACACAGAGCACCACAAACAGAACAAATCTTGTTTTGGGGGGGGTCATGTTGGAGAAGGAGAACCAGGGAATGAGTCGGGGGGGCAGAGAATCACAATCTGAAATACTTTATTGATCCCCGAAGGGATATTCTGTGTTACAGTATATAAGTATATAAATATCAGAGTAGAAATATAAGGAGTGTGGATCTGCACGGTGTTTACATCGTGGTCTGGAGGTTCTGTACAGCAGCAGAGGAACAGTTCTGGAGAGCTGTTGGAACCCAATAAAGAAGTCTGAAGTCTAAAGAACTGAGTCCAGGGTTAGAGCTCTGGGATTTAATTATCCCTCCAGAGAATAACCAGGCAGGAAGACAGACAGACAGGCA
>NW_023266408.1:0-1159 GCF_013103735.1 Etheostoma cragini
GGGGGGGGGGACCGAGAACTTCAAGGTCCGGATGTTTGGCTAAGATCTGGATCCTCACCATCTTTAACCCTCCTCTCCTGCTGCAGGTGTTCGTGGTTAACGCCCGTCAGATTTACAGGCGAGTCGTGACGTCTGCCGGTTACCTAGGCAACCAGCAGCGGGCCTCCTTCCGTGTGATGGACCGGCGGATGCTCCTGTACCCGCTGGTCTTCGCCTTCTGCTGGGGTCCAGGTCTGTTTCTGCCTCCATGTGTTCAGACCGCCATGGTTACTGAAGACAGCGGGTGATTCTGATTGGTTGGTGTGAGCGATGGGAAGCACAGGGTTTGACTCTGTTCCCGGGTGTTGTTTCCTCAGCGGTGGCGCTGGCGTTTCTGCGGGTGGCGACGCCCTCGGCGGGTCACGGCGTGGCGGGGGTCGTCCTCTACATCTCTCAGGTCAGTCGGACCTGAACAAACGCACAAAAACTGAAGTAAATGAACACAAAGGCATGCTTAACAACTATGGGTGGATAGATATAGACACATATGTCCCGCATAGACACCCCTATATTAAATATATACACACATATACACACATATATCACACATATACACACATATATCACACATACTGTAAACACATATATCACACATACTGTAAACACATATATCACACATACTGTGTACACACATGTATACACATATGCACACATATACACACACGCATGTCACACATACGTACGTCACACACACACATATGTCACAAATACACACGTATATCACACATGTATACACATTTATCACACATTTATCACACATATACACACATGTATCTCATATATACACACATTTACACACTTATGTCACAAATACACACGTGTATCACACATATACACACATTTACACACATTTATTACACATAAACAGTATACATACATATACACACACATATATCACACATATACACACGTATCTCATATATACACACATTTACACACTTATGTCACAAATACACACGTATATCACACATTTACACACAAATATGAGGATAAAAAGTAGAATCTCTCTGATAAGGTGAGGTACTGTGGTGGACTGGGTGTAGTGGTGAGGGACCAGTCTGAGACCAGTGCAGGGACTGCGTGTGTGTGTGTGTGTGTGTGTGTGTTGGGGGGGGGGGGG
>NW_023266409.1:0-2002 GCF_013103735.1 Etheostoma cragini
TACTGTCCCCGGAGCACCTCCGCCGGTTGGTGATGTCCTAAAACGAACGCTTACGACAAAACACTCCGGAAAATGTGTCCTGACAGAGAATTGTCTTCGAAAAAAGAGAAAAAATAAGTTTATATTGCTTTTATAACCCTCGATTTACCGATTTCACAACGTTTTTGTCCTTTTCTTCCGACTTTTTGACCTTTTTTCTAAACTTTTTAGGAATTTTTCAAACTTTTTGTCCCTTTTTTCAAAGTTTTTTGGTCCTTTTCTCTGACGTCTTTGTCAAGTTTTCAAAAGTTTTAGTTGCAATTTTTCTGACATTTTTGTCCTTTTTCGGTCTTTTTTTTCTTACATTTTTGTTACGAATGTTTTTGCCCCTTTTTTCTAAATTTTTGGGTCATTTTTCCCAACTTTTGACTATACACAGCGGTAGATAAAGACAACACACAAGTACATTTTTAGGCATTTTTCCAACTTTTTGTCCTTTTCTCTAGAATTTTTGAGCATTTTTCAGACGTTTTTTGCCCTTTTTTCAATGTTTGTGGTCCTTTTTTAAGACGTTTTTGGCGTAATTTTTTTAATCCATTTTTCTAAAAGTTTTGGGTCTTTTTCAGACATTTTTGCCCCGAATGTTTTTGGGCATTTTTTCCAACTTTATGTCGATTTTTCTCAAGTTTTTGTCCGTTTCTCTATTTTTCGTGGGCATTTTTCTGACATTTTGTCCCTTTTTGCACCGTTTTTTGGTCCTTTATTCTGACGTTTTTGTCCCTTTTTTTGACTGTTTGTGGTCCTTTTTTAAGACGTTTTTGGCGTAATTTTTTAAAATCCATTTTTCTAAAAGTTTTGGGTCTTTTCAGACATTTTTGCGCCGAATGTTTTTGGACATTTTTTCCAACTTTATGTCCTTTTTTCTGACGTTTTTGTCACTATCTCTAATTTTCGTGGGCATTTTTCTGACATTTTGTCTCTTTTTGCAACGTTTTTTGGTCCTTTATGCTGACGTTTTTGTCCCTTTTTTTGACTGTTTGTAGGACTTCAGTGCACGGACCTTTAGTGTTATCGACACTATGTACATTAAACTGAGTGAAGTTATTATATTGAGTGTGCACGAGAGCGGTTTGAGACCCAGTTAGTTAGTTAGTTAGAAACCTTCTTGTCTAGAGTTTAGAGGATTGTCTTTTGAACTAATCGAATGAACTTCCCTTTCTCTCTTTTCGGGCAGCCTGTTCTCACGAAGCGTTCGCTCTGTGAAGACGGGGGTATTTTTCCTCTCTCTTCACCTTTTCTCATTCTTCCTGCCTCTCTCTTTTCGTCCTTCACCTGTCTCTTCTTTGAGAAAATGAGCATCCTCTCCTCTGTTCTTTCTCTCCTCCATCTCTTGCAAATCACTCGTTGCCCATTCCTCCGCCTTTCTCTGAGAAAAGACAAATCCATCTCTTCATCCCGGGTGCCGAGCATTTTCTCGGCTGCGACCTTCTTCTCTTTCTCTGCCTACAAATCACTCTTTCCCCCATTCCCTTTCCTCTCTTCCTTTTTCTCTGTTTCTCTCTGTTCTCGGAGTGGAAACGAGGACAGATTGACTTTGAGATCTGACCCGAGCTAAGACCGGCTGTCAGCAGGTAATGATAGAGACTTAGAGAGCGACGCCTTTTTCACAGGGAGGGATCACGTCTCGTCCTCGACTTAAAAAGAAGCCTTTTAAAATTTAGATCCCCGGTGAGGGAACAGCCTATCCCTCTAAAACACACCTTGATCGATCCCCTACCCATCAGACTCCTGCAGCAGCGTGGAGATAAATCCCTCTCAGCCTGAGAGCTGCGTCTGCTCTGCAGCAACAGCGGAGGAAAGATGTGCAGCTGTTGAGCAACAACAACGGGAAGTTGTTCATTTCTAAATGCAGCGTTCAGATGAACGGCGTGAGAGAACACGACGGCCCGGCCTCCAGGAGACGGCTCCGGCACCCAGTCGCTCCCAAATGTGGTTCTCGGGCCTCAAAACGGGTTTTCCTGAG
>NW_023266410.1:0-2424 GCF_013103735.1 Etheostoma cragini
CAAAGAGGTTTGAGTCTGAGACTAGAACGAGTCCAGGACTTTAAAAAGTTCTTATGCATGACGGTATCCAGACCATCATTCTGGGTTTCACTTTCCCTCCAATATTATAATCAACATAATAAAGAAACCTGGACTCGGTCCAGACCAGAAGACCAAAAGCCACATCTGGCAAGACCAGCGGCCGAGACCGAGACAAGTCCGAGTCCACATACTAGCGAGTGAGAGACAAGACCGGACTCGAGTAAGGCAGCCCTGCTTTAAAGGTTCCCCAGAGCGCGCCAGAGCATTTTCCTTCAACCAAATTGTACAAAATAATCCCGTGGATGGTTCTCTCCTCGAGAAAAGGAATGCTCAGTTTACTACTTTCATTGGATTGGGGTTTTTGTCCTTCAATTTAATTGGATGTCAGGCGAATTTAGCCCCGCCCACAACATTTGTGTTCATTTTTTTTAAAGGTTCTGTTTTGGGGCATTTTCAGCCTTTATTTTGACAGGACAGAGGAAGACATGAAAGGGAAGAGAGGTGGGGGGGGCGGGGGGGGCGGGGGGGGGGGGGGGGGGGGGGGGGGGGGGGGGGGGGGGGGGGGGGGGGGGGGGGGGGGGGGGGGGGGGGGGGGGGTCTGAGTATGATCACGTGAGACTACAGTTTGATAGCATTTGAAAGAAAAAAAACTAAAAAAGAACTTCAATTAAATGTGACAAAAATGTCGGTGAGAAAAACGACTAACACGTCAAAAAAGGCAAAAAAATAAACGTTGAAGAAAAGTAACAAAAACTTCAAAAACGACAAAAAAGTGACAAATCATTAATAAAAGTGTCTAAAAAATTAAAGTTTGTATTTTCAATTTTTACGCTGAAAAACAGAGTTTTCTAGTTGTTCTCAAGAAGAAATCTTAGTTTTACAGCAGCGGGTTCCAACTTCTTTTCGGTTTTCTGGAGTTCGTTGGCCTTCAGGGACAAAATGCATGAGTTTTTATCATTATTATTTCATTATTATTTCATTATTATTATTATTATTATTTAGAGAATTTAACAAGAGCAAAGTGTCCAGAGGTTGGAAGGCAAAAACTCGCAGAAAGAAATCCAAAATCCAAGAAGCAAGACATGGAACGAATACACATACTGTGTATATATATCTATATATTTATATATTTATGTATATATAGATATATAGTTATGTCCAATGTTTCCTGCTCGACGGGGAGACAACACGAGGGTTAATTAAGTGTTTCATCAACGTTATAACTTAATGACTTCCCCTCTGACACTGAGACAGAGACGTCTTTAATCAACTTTAACTTCATTAAGATTCAGATGGTGCAGGTCTTTATTTGGCGGGAAACAGAGGAAATGGCGCCGTCTGCTGGCAGAGACCATGACATGAACATGTGGAGATAACGTTGATTTCACGTGTCTGTTCAGCTGGATCACATCACACTGCAATGAACCAGGACCGGGATTTATGGTCCCGTTGCCCAGAACCTCCACTGGGTCCCTGTTTCCCAAACGACCCAGGTTAGAGGCCTCTTCCTCCCCCACAAAGCCCTCCACAACCAGGCTCCTTCCTTTATTATTATTATTATTATTATTATTATTATTATTATTATTATTATTATTATAATATATGCTGGAAACAGCATTATCTGCACAGATACTTTCACGAATAGTCAAGTTAAAAAAATAAGTTTATATTTAAAAAAAAAAGGTGAAAAAATATGGTTCACTCTTATTTTGAAGGCGTGGCCGGAAGTGTTGTTGCTGTGGGATTGTAACTTGACGCTAACTGGTGGGACGATGTTTTAGTAAGCGTGCGTTCCAATTGGTTTAAAAAAGGACGTCAAGCGAAGCATTCGTTCATTTGACAAATCAGGATGTCAGGCGCTTCCCTTCAGCCAATGGGAGAGCAGAGAAAGACAGAGTGGGCGGGACTAGTGGTTGTAAACAACAGCTCGGCTGTGGCTAAGCTAATTAGCTAGCGGTAGTTAACTCTTCGCTAGCTAGCTCGCTCTACGTCCTTCCTGCCGGACTTTGGACCTTCTTCTCCGGGTTTAAATGGCCAGCGTCGCCCTGAAGCTGTCCGCTCCGTGGCGCTTTGTCAAATTAAGCAGGTGAGGATCACAGTGTCATCTAATTTTAATGCTGTTACCGTGGTTACCGGTTCACTTTAACGTTCCGGGGAGGGGGGTGAAGCTAAGGTTAAAACGCCGGCGACATCTGTAGCTTGGCTACTTGTTAGCTTGTTAGCTTGTCTGAGTTAGCATCCTCAGCATCCTATATACTGTGTATATATTAATATTAATATTAACGGGCTATGGTCAGTATTAAACTAGCTAGCCCTGTATCGTGGTAGCCGGTGTTCCGGTTTAACGAGAGTCCATGTTAACTGGCGACCGTCAGCCAAAAGCGTCTGTTGTTGTCGTAGTGA
>NW_023266411.1:0-3896 GCF_013103735.1 Etheostoma cragini
GGGGGGGGGGGGGGGGTCAGAGAGGTCTGTGACTAGCTTTGATACAAAATGTTTCCAGCGCCTCTCTCAGGCTCTCCCTAGCAGACCTCTTCGTACCTGAGAGTGTCCAGTCTCCAGTGTGGATCCTCCAGCCCAGCAGACAGCAGCTTCACTCCAGAGTCTCCTGGATGATTGTAGCTCAGGTCCAGCACTCTCAGATGGGAGGGGTTGGAGCTCAGAGCTGAGACCAGAGCAGAACAGCCTTCCTCTGTGATCAGGCAGCCTGACAGACTGCAAACACACAGAACAACACACAGAAACCATCCATGAACATGTGGAGCCATGTTGTCTGTTGTTCAGCTACATTTTGGTCCAGATACAGATTTGGTGATCCTTCCTTTTACAGTCCTCTAATTACCAAGTATTTACCTGGTATAGTGTTATGTGCCGTATTGTCTTATGTCGGGTGTTGGTTGTGTTTACTTTTTGTGTGTAATCCTATTCAGGTGTGTGCCATGTTTGTAAGAATGAAGAGATGGCTTCAGTGGAAGCCAGGTGATTATTTTGCATTTTTCCCAATTGGTTATTCGTCACGCCCCGGTGTGTAACGGCCCTAGTTCTTAAGGTTTTACCTTGTACTTCAGTTGTAGTTTCTCTATATTACCTCCTTATTACCAGTGGTAGTTATCTTGTAATATTATTATTATGTAAATACCAGGTAAATACTTGGTAATTAGGGGACAGAAAACAAAAGTAAACCAATACTTTTTGATCTAGAAACCACCGTCAAAGTTTAGTTAAATATACTTTGACACTTAGCATTAGCAGACGCTACACGTTAGGTGTTTATTCACTGATCAGAGTTTAAATGGCTTAATGAATTCTGACCTGAGAGTCTCCAGTTTACAGTGTGGACTATCCAGTCCATCAGAGATCAGCTTCCCTCCTGAATCCTGCAGGTTGTTGTTACTCAGGTCCAGCTCTCTCAGACTAGAGGACTCAGAGAGAACTGAGGACAGAGCTTCACAACTTCTCTCTGACAGGTTACAGTTACTCAGTCTGAAGTGCCAACAATGACCAGAAAAGAAAAACATGATGTAATCAAATTAGTTTTACCCTTCAAGTATATCTCCAAGGCCATTAGTATAAGTATAAAATATGTTATTGTAATACAATGGAGTAAACAAGAATGAAATAAACATTATCTCAGTTGTTAATATTGGAGACAAACCTACTGAACAAGTCTATGACCTAGATCAAGCTGGATCTCTGCTGATATCAGATTAACATGTGACTCTTATTCCTAAAGATAAATAACCATATTTAAACAATGCCTGACCTGAGTGTCTCCAGTTTACAGTGTGGACTCTTCAGTCCAACAGAAAGCTGCTCTACTCCTGAATCCTGCAGGTTGTTGTTACTCAGGTCCAGCTCTCTCAGACTAGAGGACTCAGAGCTGAGAACTGAGGACAGAGCTTCACAGCTTCTCTCTGACAGGTTACAGTAGATCAGTCTGAAGAGACGAATGGAGGGAAAGAAGTTATTTATTTTCAACTCCTGTTGAAAGATAGCAAAGTATTACATGATAAATAAGTCTCACTTACAGAGCTTTGTTGGAGGCTTTGACCACTGGAAGTAACATCATAAGAGCCTCCTCTGAAGCGGAGTATTTTTTCAGGTCAAACACGTCCAGATCTTCTTCTGATGACAGTAAGATGAAGACCAGAGCTGACCACTGAGCAGGAGACAGATTATATCTGAAAAGACTTCCTGAACTCAAGTACTGTTGGATCTGCTCCACTAGAGAACCATCATTCAGTTCATTCAGACAGTGGAACAGATTGATGCTTCTCTCTGCTGACAGATTCTCACTGATCTTCTCCTTGATGTACTCTACTGTTTCCTGATTGGTCTCTGAGCTTCTTCCTGTTATTGTCATCAGACCGCGTAGGAGATTCTGATTGGTCTGCAGAGAAAGACCCAGGAGGAAGCGGAGGAACAAGTCCAGGTGTCCATTAGGACTCTGTAAGGCCTTGTCCACAGCACTCTGGTAGAACTGTGTTGATGTTTGTTCTTCTGCCAGCAGGTTCACTCCAGAGTTGGTGAAGGTCAGATGGACATGAAGAGCAGCCAGAAACTCCTGAACACTCAGATGGACAAAGCCGAACACCTTGTCCTGGTACAGTCCTCTCTCCTCTTTAAAGATTTGTGTGAACACTCCTGAGACCACTGAGGCTGCTCTGATATCAATGCCACACTCTCTCAGGTCTGATTCATAGAAGATCAGGTTGCCTTTCTGCAGCTGCTCAAAAGCCAGTTTTCCCAGAGACTCAATCATCTTCTTGGTCTCTGGACTCCAGTGTGGATCTGTCTCAGCTCCTCCATCATACTTGATGTTCTTGACTTTGGACTGAACTACCAGGAAGTGGATGTACATCTCAGTCAGGGTCTTGGGGAGCTCTCCTCCATCTCTGGTCTTCAACACGTCCTCCAGAACTGTAGCAGTGATCCAGCAGAAGACCGGAATGTGACACATGATGTGGAGGCTTCGTGATCTCTTGATGTGGGAGATGATTCTGCTGGCCAGCTTCGCATCTGTGAATCTCTTCCTGAAGTACTCCTCCTTCTGAAGGTCAGTAAACCCTCTGACCTCTGTCACCATGTCAACACACCCGGGAGGGATCTGATTGGCTGCTGCAGGTCGTGTGGTTATCCAGAGGCGAGCAGAGGAAAGCAGATCCCCCCTGATGAGGTTTGTCAGCAGCACACCCACTGAGGTGGACTCTGTAACATCAGTCAGGATCTCAGTGTTGAGGAAGTCCAGAGGAAGTCGACACTCATCCAGACCGTCAAAGATGAAGAGAACCATGACCTCTTCAAACCTGCAGATTCCTGCTTCTTTGGTTTCACTAAAGAAGTAATCAACAAGTTCCACCAAGCTGAACTTTCTCTCTTTCAGCACATTCAGCTCTCTGAAGGTGAATGGGAATGTGAACTGGATGTCCTGGTTGGCTTTGCCTTCAGCCCAGTCCAGAGTGAACTTCTGTGTTAAGACTGTTTTCCCGATGCCAGCCACTCCCGTTGTCATCACTGTTCTGATTGGTTCATCTCTTCCAGGTGGGGTTTTAAAGATGTCTTCTTGTCTGATTGTTGTTTCTGGTCTGTCTGGTTTCCTGGATGCTGTTTCAATCTGTCTGACCTCATGTTCATCATTGACCCCTGCAGGCCCTCCCTCCATGAGGTAGATCTCTGTGAACATCTGATTCAGAAGGGTTGGGTTTCCTGCTTTAGCAATCCCCTCAAACACACGCTGGAACGTCTTCTTCTGGTTAGACTTGAGTTTATTCTGATAAACTCCAGAATGACTTCCTAAATGAAACCACAACAAATGGAAAAATGAAGGGAAGGATGAAGCAACCGTGCACTGTTCAGGAAAGGGCAGGTCAAACAAATGTGATCCAAGGCCAGGACCAAAAACCATAATGCCAATGGACCCATGTTACTGAAGCAGAGATGGAAGGAGGGAGGAGGGGAGAAAGGGATGTCGTTGACCCCGAGGGGAGGAAAGGAAACAAATGAACAGGTAACAAGCTCTGCAAGCAATGCAGGAGGGCAGAAGAGTCTAAAAAAAGAGAGTCCTCTGGGATGAGATCATAGAAAGTCATGCCAGCCTGCGGAGGGAAGACTGCGTCCCGTGACCAGGGAAAGGGGAAAGAGAAGGAGAGTGTCAGGCGGTGCAGGGAATTCTGGACCCAAATGCAGAGACAGACGGGACCAATGAAGAAGGAACTCTCTGCTGAGTCCAATGACACCTTCACAAGACTGTACCCTGAGGCCACTTTTACAGTTTATTTTCCGTCTGGATTTATTTTATAAAAAAGCTTGTAAAACATCAACCCTGTGGTCTACAGTCAAGA
>NW_023266412.1:0-165 GCF_013103735.1 Etheostoma cragini
TGGCTTCAAAACCTTTAAAATGCAACTGCGGTGGCTGGAAATCAAACCTGGGCAAAATGATTGCACTGCTACAATAAATATCGTGGGCAAAAAGTAACACACCTGTTGCCTTTCTGCTGCTTTCTGCTCTGTTGATAAACTTTTCAACTGGTTAGTAGTAGTTAC
>NW_023266412.1:322-480 GCF_013103735.1 Etheostoma cragini
TGCAATGGGTGGGAATAAAACCCAGATCAACTGCTTGGAAGGAAGCTATGCTCACCACTGTACCACCATCACTGGACAGAGCAGCGTTCACTGAAAATCTTGTAACACATCTGGGCATTGAAACTCAAAATGGGCTCTATCACTGATCTCCAGCCCCT
>NW_023266412.1:715-1028 GCF_013103735.1 Etheostoma cragini
TATGCTCAACACTATACCACCATCACTGGGCAATGCAATCTTGACGACAAATCTTGCAACACATCTGGGCATTGAGACTGCTTTTTGCATTAATTACCATTAACAGAAGGAGGTCACTACAACCCACAACACTGTGCTATACAAATATGCTCAAATCCTTATTTCTTGTTGAGTATAGCATGACATAGGTTAAGTGCAGAGTTGGTAGATACTTTTTAAGTTAAACATCCACTTCATTGTCTTTTGATTCCTGCTGCAATATTTTCTATTATCAGAATAAGTGCTCTTCCACAGTCAGGGAAACAGCACTTGT
>NW_023266412.1:1103-1279 GCF_013103735.1 Etheostoma cragini
ATCCCCTGAATACTCTCAGATTTGTTGTGATTGTTGTGTGCCTTCAATATCACGCATGGGGTTTAGAGTGCGGATCGGAGCTGGATTTTTCTGTCCGAGCCAGGCCCGCGTCCGACAGAGCAGTAACCGAACCTGACCCGAGGCATTAAGATGTTTATGTCCGAGCCCGACCCTAG
>NW_023266412.1:1510-1752 GCF_013103735.1 Etheostoma cragini
AAAAAATCTGTTCGAACCCGACCGGGTTGGGTATCCATCCTGTAATGTGGATCTCATGAAAGAAACTGCAAAGCAAACTATAGCAACACTTTTAAAGGTTCCATTGTGTAATGGTTAGCACTCTGGACTTTGAATCCAGAAATCTGAGTTCAAATCTTGGTTGAACCTTGTTTTAAGCCACAGAATAGGGGTTGAACCTCAGGTTAACAAGGAACAATCTCAACATGTGATTGATGGATGAT
>NW_023266412.1:1762-1938 GCF_013103735.1 Etheostoma cragini
TCACCAAGTTCAGCCCAGCTGTTGAAACAGCTGTAAAACATCACATTGGTTGACTTCCAACTGTAATATATGCAAATGGCAGTGGTGGGATTTGTACACACGCCTCAAGAGAGACTGGAGCCTTAATCAAGCGCCTTAGACCACTCGGCCACACTACCTGCTACCGTCATTAGCAG
>NW_023266412.1:2124-2282 GCF_013103735.1 Etheostoma cragini
GTCTTTATGGTCGAAACGTTCTTTAGTTGTTTTTTTTACACAGAAAGGGTTGGACACAGTGCCCACTACCCCACCCATTACTGACAATTGAAAGCTGTGGGGAAAGGGGGGTTCCAAAGCTAATAGACCATTCAACAAGCTATTCTGATGCACTATAC
>NW_023266413.1:0-1006 GCF_013103735.1 Etheostoma cragini
CATTGTCCAGTGATGGTGGTGTAGTAGTGAGCATAGCTACCTTTCAAGCAGTTGACCTGGGTTCGATTACCGGTCGTTAAAGTAGTTTTCATTGTGTGGTTACTTGCTTTGTTTGTCAACCCGATTTGATAAAGTATTAGATCTCTGTTATGGTATAAATAAGGGAGCATATCAATCAATCAAGCTGCCTCCACGAGGATCCTCAGACACAGGCAGCGCACTACGATTTGCACTTTGCCCGTGTCTGGGACTACTACCAAACAATTGAAATGTTTTGAACATTTTTGAGAACAGGTATATCACTGCTTTTCCGGTTGTTGTGGCCGAGTGGTTAAGGCGATGGACTAGAAATCCACTGGGGTCTCCCCGCACACGTTGGAACCTACACGTTGCCTACAACGAATGGATTTCTTTAAGAATGGTAGCAAACCAATTACACATCACAGAATACCAAATGAGAGCCTTCATGAACAATATCGTGTATCGTATCTCATTGGTACTGGAAGCAACTCGTCTCCACAAATATATCTCTTATCCTTTATTTTCAGTCTGTGTTACAAGATTTGCCCTGAACATTGTATTTTCCAGCAGAAAGGAAACAGGTGTGTTACTTTTTTCCCGTGGACGAGCCCCGAACAAACCTTGAATCTGTTTTTAATAAACACACATACACACACACACACGTATACACATACAAAAGCACAAGTACACACACACACCCCTGGGTCCCAGGGACCCAAATGGTGAGGCTGCGGCCTCAAGGGTAGTAGAAAGATGACATTGAACAAGGATGGCATAATAAATAAAACAGGGGGGCTCCAAGACCCAAAAGGGTGAGGTCATGATTGCATTTGACATGAAATGAAAGCGGTAGTCTAGTATAAAAGGTCACATAAACTAAACATGTCCCTGTGACACAAAGGAAAACACAAGGTTTAAGTTGGCCAGTAATTGTTGCTTTTTAATCTTGGTTGTGATTGTTGTGTGCCTTCAACATCACACATGT
>NW_023266414.1:0-1254 GCF_013103735.1 Etheostoma cragini
AAGTAATAGGATAGTACATCGAAAAAAGTCATAGTATAGTATGTCAAAAAAGTCATATTATAGCATGTCAAAAAAAGTTATTGTATGGTACATAAAAAAAAATCAAAGGATAGTAAATCAAAAAAAGTCACAAAAGTCATAGTATAGTACAACGAAAACAAGTCATAATATAGTACATCAAAAAAGTCATAGGATAGTACATCGAAAAAAGTCACAGTATAGTACATCAAAAAAAGTCATGGGATAGTACATCAAAAAAAAGTCATCGTTTAGTACATCGAAAAAAAGTCATAGTATAGTACATCAAAAAAAGTCATGGGATAGTACATCGAAAAAAAGTCATAGTATAGTACATCAAAAAAAGTCATAGTATAGTACATCGAAAAAAGTCATAGGATAGTACATCGAAAAAAAGTCATAGTATAGTACATCAAAAACAGTCATAGTATAGCATGTTAAAAAAAGGTCATAGTATAGTATGTAAAAAAAAGTCATAGTATAGTACATCGAAAAAAGTCATAGGATAGTACATCGAAAAAAAGTCATAGTATAGTACATCAAAAAAAGTCATGGGATAGTACATCGACAAAAAAGTCATCGTTTAGTACATCGAAAAAAAGTCACAGTATAGTACATCGAAAAAAAGTCATAGTATAGTACTTCAAAAAAAGTCATGGGATAGTACATCGATAAAAAGTCATAGTATAGTACATCAAAAAAGTCATAGTATAATACATCACAAAAATTCATAGGATAGTACATCGAACAAAAGTCATAGTATAATACAACGAAAACAAGTCATAGTATAGTATGTCAAAAAAAGTCATAGTATAGCATGTCAAAAAAAGTCATAGTATAGTATGTCAAAAAAAGTCATAGTATAGCATGTCGTAAAAAGGTAATAGAATATGTGGGAAATAAGTCATAGTTTAGTGTGTAAAAAAAGTCATATTATAGCATGTCAAAAAAAGTCACAGTATAGTACATGAAAAAAAGTCATTGGAAAGTACATCAAAAAAAGTCATAAAGGTCATAGTATAGTTCATCAAAAAAAGTCATAGGATAGTACAATCGAAAAAAAGTAATAGGATAGTACATCGAAAAAAGTCATAGTATAGCACATCAAAAAAAGTCATGAGATAGTACATCTAAAAAAAGTCATCGTTTAGTAAATTCAAAAAAAAGTCATAGTATAGTACATCAAAAAAAGTCATGGGATAGTACATCGAAAAAAAGTCATAGTATAGTACATCA
>NW_023266415.1:0-146 GCF_013103735.1 Etheostoma cragini
AAAGTTGATGTGTATATGCATTAATCAGAAAGAAAGTTGATGTGTATATGCATTAATCTGAAAGAAAGGTGACGTGTAAATGCATTAATCAAATAGAATGTTGATTTGTACATGCATTAATCTGAAATAAAGTTGATGCGTGTATG
>NW_023266415.1:156-259 GCF_013103735.1 Etheostoma cragini
AGATAAAGTTTATGTGTATATGCATTAATCAAAAATAAAGTTGATGTGTATAAGGATTAATCTAAAAGAAAGTTGATGTGTATATGCATTACTCTGAAAAAAG
>NW_023266415.1:269-417 GCF_013103735.1 Etheostoma cragini
TATGCATTTATGAAAAAAAGTTGATGTGTATATGTGTTAATCAGTAGACTTCGCGGCGCAACGGAAGCGTGTCTGACTCCAGATCAGAAGGTTACGTGTTCAAATCACGTCGGGGTCAAATGTTTAGAGTTGGCATTGCCTCAAAAGA
>NW_023266415.1:689-1256 GCF_013103735.1 Etheostoma cragini
TGTGTATGTGCACTAATCTAAAAGAAAGTTGATGTGTAAATGCATTAATCTAAAATAAATGTGATATGTGTATGCATTCATTAAAAAGAAAGTTGTTGTGTATGTGCATTAATCTGAGATAAAGTTGATGTTTATATTCACTAATTAACAAGAAAGTTCATGTGTATATGCATTAATCAGAAAGAAAGTTGATGTGTATATGCATTCATCTGAAAGAAAGTTGATGTGTATATTCATTAATCAAAGAGAAAGTTTATGTGTATATGCATTAATCAAAAATAAAGTTGATGTGTACATGCATTATTCTACAAGAAAGTTGATGTGCATATGCATTAATATGAAAGAAAGTTGATGTGTATATTTATTAATCAAAGAGAAAGTTTATGTGTATATGCATTAATCTAAAAGAAAGCGGATGTGTATATGCATTAATATGAAAGAAAGTTGATGTGTATATGCATTATTCTGACATAAAGTTGATGTGTATAGTTATTAATCAAAGAGAAAGTTTATGTGTATATGCATTAATAAAAATAAAGTTGATGTGTGTATGCATTAATTAAAACA
>NW_023266415.1:1395-1553 GCF_013103735.1 Etheostoma cragini
TATATGCATTAATCTAAAAGAAAGTGGATGTGTATATGCATTATTCTGACATAAAGTTGATGTGTATATTTATTAATCTAAAAGAAAGTTGATGTGTATATGCATTAATCAAAAATAAAGTTGATGTGTGTATGCATTAATTAAAACAGAAAGTTGAT
>NW_023266415.1:1720-1849 GCF_013103735.1 Etheostoma cragini
GATCAAAAAGAATTTTGTTGCGTACATGAATTAATCTGAAATAAAGTTTACGTGTATATGCATTTATGAAAAAAAGTTTACGTGTATGTGTGTTTATCTGTAGACTTAGTGGCGCAACGGTAGGATGTC
>NW_023266415.1:1859-2044 GCF_013103735.1 Etheostoma cragini
TCAGAAGGTTACTTATTCAAATCACGTCGGGGTCAAAAATTCAGAGATGGCAACGGCTCAAATGAAGTTGATGTACTGTATATATACATTTTTCTGATATAAAGTTAAAGTTTATGTGCAATATTCAAAAAGATAGTTGATGTGTGTATGCATTAATATCAAAGAGAATTCATTTGTAAATGCAT
>NW_023266415.1:2166-2383 GCF_013103735.1 Etheostoma cragini
TGATGATGACATGATGAACAGTTATGATGACATAATGAATGTTGATGATAATATGAAAAGAAAGTTGATGTGTATATGAATTAATCAGAAAGAAAGTGGATGTGTATATGAATTAATCTGAAAGAAAGTTGATATGTACATGCATTAATCAAAAAGAAAGTTGATGTGTGTATGCATTAATTAAAACAGAAAGTTGATGTGTATATGCATTAATCTG
>NW_023266415.1:2465-2692 GCF_013103735.1 Etheostoma cragini
GAATTATTCTGAGATAAAGTTTATGTGTATATGCATTAATCTAAAAGAAAGCGGATGTGTATATGCATTAATATGAAAGAAAGTCGATGTGTATATGCATTATTCTGACATAAAGTTGATGTGTATAGTTATTAATCAAAGAGAAAGTGTATGTGTATATGCATTAATAAAAATAAAGTTGATGTGTGTATGCATTAATTAAAACAGAAAGTTGATGTGTATATGCA
>NW_023266416.1:0-2207 GCF_013103735.1 Etheostoma cragini
ACACACACACACACACACACACACAGTCATGTCTGGCTATCTTTGTGGGGACCAGTCATTGACATAATGCATTCCCTAACCCTAACCATAACCATCAAACCCAAATGCCTAACCTTAACCCTCACCCTAACCCTAACCTTAACCCTCACCCTAACCCTAACCTTAACCATCAAACCCAAATGCCTAACCTTAACCCTCACCCTAACCCTAACCTTAACCATCAAACCTAAATGCCTAACCTTAACCCTCACCCTAACCCTAACCATAACCATCAAACCCAAATGCCTAACCTTAACCCTCACCCTAACCCTAACCTTAACCATCAAACATAAATGCCTAACCTTAACCCTCACCCTAACCCTAACCATAACCTAACTCTAACCCTACTCCTAAAACCAAGTCTTAGTCCTCAAAAAGCCCTTTAACGTTAAGGGGACCAGCATTTTGTCCCCACAAAGCTGTCAGGTCCCCATAAGTATACTGTTTTCACAGTTTTTGGTCCCCACAAATGTAGCTAAACTTGGCCCACACACACACACACACACACACACACACACTGGAGTGTGACAAAAGTAGTGATAAAGTGATCAAGAAATCAATTTTCATAACTTTACTAATATTGATGAGATACCATTGATAATAGCTAATAACTGAACCTGTGCTTCCTAAAAACACAAAGAAATAATCAGCAGGTTGATCAATAAAGAAAAGAATCACTGCAGCATCATATAAAACTGCTCCAAACACTCAAATGGAGCTTACACCTGAACGCACCACAAAGACAATCTCATCATGTCGGTACTTTTACTGCAGTACACAATGATCTTATGCTCATTCTGTACTGCAGTACAAGTACAAACAACTCCGTGTCAAAGTACTACTGGGTGTTGGATCAAGTGGATCAGAGCGGTCCGACCAGTTTTTCCACTGATGTGGACTCAGATGACGTAGTCCTGTTGTTGTGACCTGAGAACTAGCAACAGTAATACATGCTAATCATTCTCCAACCAGTCTCCTTTAACTCAGATGGACACTCATCTGGATCATAGTCTATCGAGACAAATCTGAAGAACAACCCAGAAAGAAACTGTTCTTCTGTCCAGTCCAACAGATTGAATCAAAGTGATTCTGTTCATCAAACATTTCCAGACTCCTCTGGTCAGATTCTCACCTGCTGAAGTCTCTTCAGGTCAGTGTCCAGACCCGGTCCTCCTTCGTGTGTCCAGGAGACACTGGGAGACAAGAAGCTGCTCGTTGTCCCTCGTCAGTCCTGAAGTCGATGTGCATTTGATGTGAAGACGCCGTCCCGGTTCATAACTTCAGAGTCAGAGAGACGTCAGAACCGGTCCAACCTGTTCCCAGAGCCAGTCCCCCATCAGATGATGGAGTTCTACTATCTGTCCACTAGATGGAGCTAACTGACCATCTAATGAGCTAAAGATCAGCAGCTTGTACAGCAGCAGGTATCTCTCCAAGTGGCCTCCGTGTAACATAAAATAAATATAAATTCATCTAGAATCATATATATTATCAAATAACATGGGATAATAATATACAATGAGCTGAAAATATTAGATAACAGTTAAATACTGAAATATATAAATGTTTCAGATATTTATATATGAATAAGTTAACATTATATAAGAAGGAGCTCATCATAAGTGTACAAGTAGTGTTATAGCATCAGGATTCCTTATTGCCAGCTGAATAAGAACTCCATCATCTGATGGGGGACTTCTCTCACACCGACCTGGTCCAAGAGTGTATGGCTGCAGCCTGGAGCGTCCCATGTCATGCTGTCCCGCCTGGTGCCTTCTCCGAGCTTCTACTTTTCAAAATAAAAGCTTGCATCTGGAATGAAATACATTAAAAATAGGCTCTCTTACTTTACAAAATAAAAACTTGCATCAACTATCATGCTAATGAATAAAATACTTGTAGTTTTTAAAATGAACTTGATTTTAAGGAGAAGGATTGTATTTTGCTACATTACAAATCCTATCGTTACTGAGTAAAAAGAAGTTTGAGTAACGAAAACTGAAAAGAATAAAAATAAAAATAATAAATCCCACCGGCTATAACCACTACACCAGACCTGGGCTTCCTTTTTTGTGCCAACGTATGCAGCTTCTTCTTCTCTGGTTGCAAGGCGCTATTAAACAGAAGAAGAAGAAGTGTAACGTGTGGGAGGGTCGGACCCATAGATG
>NW_023266417.1:0-648 GCF_013103735.1 Etheostoma cragini
CTACCACAGCATCCTGAACCAGCACGGCTACCACAGCATCCTGAACCAGCAGGGCTACCACAGCACCCTGAACCAGCACGACTACCACAGCATCCTGAACCAGCATGCCATCCCATCCGGTCTGCGTTTAGTTGGACCATCTTTTATTTTCCAACAGGACAATGGCCCCAAACACCCCTCCAGGCTGTGTAAGGGCTATTGGACCCAGAAGGAGAGTGATGGAGGGCTGCACCTCCACAGTCCCCGGACCTGGACCCAGTCAACTATCTCTCCACTATATCTCCAATAATCTTTCTTTCCTTCATTCTTTCTTTTTTCCTTATTTCTGTCTGTCTTTCTGGTTTCTTTCTTTCTTTCTTTCTTTCTTTCTTTCTTTCTCTCTCTCTTTCTTTCTGTCTCTCTGTCTTTCTTTCTTTCTCTCTTTCTTTCTTTCTGTCTCTCTGTCTTGTTTCTTTCTTTCCAGGAAGTATTGTGTGTCTGAAAGGAATCAAACCAGCAACCTTCCTCTTTAATAACGTGTAATAACCGTCATTATTAGCTCAATAACCTGCAGCAGCAGCTGTGGTTTCTAATATTTCCCAGCAGCCCCGGCTGCGGCGGTGGCAGGTAATCCCTGAGAGATGAGGCGAGGGAGCGAGGGATGGGGGG
>NW_023266417.1:818-2156 GCF_013103735.1 Etheostoma cragini
CGAGGGTTAATGGGGGGGGGCGATGACAACCTGTCAGAATATATTCATGTTGGAATGATGCTGTATATGCAACACGGTCACCATGGCAACCTGCAGCAGGCGGACAAAATAACAAAATAATAACAACAGAAGTAACTAGTTCATGACCATAGGTGAGGGTAGGAACGAACATTGCCCGGTAGATCGAGAGCTTTGCCTTCCGGCTCAGCTCTCTTTTCGTTACAAAGGTGCAATAAACAGAATGTAATGCCCCCCCGCTGCTCCGATTCCCCGACCAATCTCCTGCTCCATGGTCCCCTCACTCACGAACAAGACCCCAAGGTATTTAACCTCCTTCACTTGGGGTAAGGACTCACTCCCTACCCGGAGAAAGTCCTCCATCGGTTTCCTGCTGAGAACCATGGCCTCAGATGTAGAGGTGCTGATCCTCATCCCAGCCGCTTCACACTCGGCTGCGAACCGATCCAGTGAGTGCTGAAGGTCACAGACCGATGATGTCATCAGGACCACATCATCTGTAAAAAGCCGCGGTGAGATCCCGAGCCCACCAAACTGCAACCCCTCCCCGACTACGCCTCGATATCCTGTCCATAAATATTATAAACATGATTGGTGACAAAGCGCACGTCATGACCGAAAGAACGAGATCCAGGGTACAAGCGGCCGAAATGGGTTTCCTCAGGAGGGGGGCTGACGTCTCCCTTAGAGATCGGGTGAGAAGCTCAGTCATCCGAGAGGAGCTCGGAGTAGAGCCGCTGCTCCTTCACGTCGAAAGGAGCCAGTTGAGGTGGTTCGGGCATCTGGTAAGGATGCCTCCTGGGGGCCCCCCTAGGGAGGTGTTCCAGGCACGTCCAGCTGGGAGGAGGCCTCGGGGAAGACCCAGGACTAGGTGGAGGGATTATATCTCCAACCTGGCCTGGGAACGCCTCGGGATCCCCCAGTCGGAGCTGGTTGATGTGGCTCAGGAAAGGGAAGTTTGGGGTCCCCTACTGGAGCTGCTGCCCCCGCAACCCGATACCGGATAAGAGGATGAAGATGGATGGATGGATGGATGGATGGATGGATGGAGAAGTAACTACAGGTTGGCAAGATGGGGGGGGGGCACGGTCTGTAGTACATCACCCCTAACCCTCCAGGATGTCGCGACCACCCCAATTCAACCAATCACAGCAACTTTGGGCGGCTGTGGCTCAGTGGTAGAGCGGTTGCCTGCCAATCGGAAGGTTGGTGGTTCGATCCCTGCCCCTGCAGTCATTGTTTAAGTGTCCTTGGGCAAGACACTGAACCCTGAGTTGCCCCCGGTGCTGCGCATCGGAGTGTGAATGTGTGTGAATGTTT
>NW_023266418.1:0-2630 GCF_013103735.1 Etheostoma cragini
TGTGTGTGTGTGTGTGTGTGTGTGTGTGTGTGCAGGTAACTCCCCCGACTCCTGCAGGGTCGAGGTTTGTCTTCTGACCCCCGAAGAAGAAGCTCGGTGCACCAAGAACAGGTGGAATTCTGGGAAATGGCGAGTCCTCCTCCCCCCCCACAAGGTATGATGGATTGAGAGATAGAGAGGAAGCTTCCTGTTGTGTTGTTACTGTGTTGTTGTTGTTGTTGTGTTGTTGTTGTTACTGTGTTGTTGTCGTGTTGCTGTGTTGTTGTTGTTACTGTGTTGTTACTGTGTTGTTGTTGTTGTGTTGTTGTTGTTGTTGTTTTGTTGTTGTTGTTTTGTGTTGTTACTGTGTTGTTGTCGTGTTGCTGTGTTGTTGTTATTTGAGTCTGATCTACTTCCTGTTTGAGTCTGATCTACTTCCTGTTTTAGTTTGATCTACTTCCTGTTGTTGTTGTTGGAGTCTGATCTACTTCCTGTTGGAGTCTAATCTACTTCCTGTTGTTGTTGTTGGAGTCTGATCTACTTCCTGTTGGAGTCTGATCTACTTCCTGTTTGAGTCTAATCTACTTCCTGTTGTTGTTGTTGGAGTCTGATCTACTTCCTGTTGGAGTCTGACCTACTTCCTGTTGGAGTCTGATCTACTTCCTGTTGTTGTTGTTGGAGTCTGATCTACTTCCTGTTGTTGTTGTTGGAGTCTGATCTACTTCCTGATGGAGTCTGATCTACTTCCTGTTGTTGTTGTTGGAGTCTGATCTACTTCCTGTTGTTGTTGTTGGAGTCTGATCTACTTCCTGTTGTTGTTGTTGGAGTATGATCTACTTCCTGTTGCAGCTCCGTCCTCACCACAGACATGTGTTCGGCGCCGCTGACCTCGCCTGGCGCTGCGCCGCCAGCCACGCCCGCCTCGTCATCGCCCCCGACGGAGGAGTCAGCCGGCTCCGCCTCTGGGGCCGCGCCGGCCAATCAGAGCACGCCGCCACCTGCCACGATGTAACCCCGGCCAATCAGGAGACACCGCCGCCGGCCAAACTGTGACGCTGCAAACATCAAAGCTGAATTAAATCTGATTGGCTCACAAGTCTAAGGAGAAATAAATACAGGTTGTCACGGCAACGTCTCAGGCTCTTTAATGCACCAATGTAGTGGAGTAACTAAAGTGACTAGTTACTTTAGTTACTAGTTACTAGTGACTAATGTAACTAGTGACTAATGTAACTAGTGACTAGAGTAACTAGTGACTAATGTAACTAGTGACTAATGTAACTAGTGACTAATGTAACTAGTGACTAGAGTAACTAGTGACTAATGTAACTAGTGACTAATGTAACTAGTGACTAGATTAACTAGTGACTAATGTAACTAGTGACTAATGTAACTAGTGACTAATGTAACTAGTGACTAGAGTAACAAGTGACTAATGTAACTAGTGACTAGAGTAACTAGTGACTAATGTAACTAGTGACTAATGTAACTAGTGACTAGAGTAACTAGTGACTAATGTAACTAGTGACTAATGTAACTAGTGACTAGATTAACTAGCGACTAATGTAACTAGTGACTAGAGTAACTAGTGACTAATGTAACTAGTGACTAGAGTAACTAGTGACTAATGTAACTAGTGACTAGAGTAACTAGTGACTAATGTAACTAGTGACTAATGTAACTAGTGACTAATGTAACTAGTGACTAATGTAACTAGTGACTAGAGTAACTAGTGACTAATGTAACTAGTGACTAGAGTAACTAGTGACTAATGTAAATAATGACTAATGTAACTAGTGACTAATGTAACTAGTGACTAGAGTAACTAGTGACTAATGTGACTAGTGACTAGAGTAACTAGTGACTAATGTAACTAGTGACTAGAGTAACTAGTGACTAATGTAACAAGTGACTAGAGTAACTAGAGACTAATGTAAATAATGACTAATGTAACTAGTGACTAGAGTAACTAGTGACTTATGTAACTAGCGACTAATGTAACTAGTGACTAGACTAACTAGTGACTAGAGTAACTAGTAACTAAAGTAACTAAAGACTAGAGTAACTAGTGAATAGAGTAACTAGTGACTAATGTAACTAGTGACTAATGTAACTAGTGACTAGAGTAACTAGTGACTAATGTAACTAGTGACTAGAGTAACTAGTGACTAATGTAACTACTGACTAGAGTAACTAGTGACTAATGTAACTAATGACTAGATTAACTAGTGACTAATGTAACTAGTGACTAATGTAACTAGTGACTAATGTAACTAGTGACTAGAGTAACTAGACACTAATGTAACTAATGACTAGATTAACTAGTGACTAATGTACTTAGTGACTAATGTAACTAGTGACTAGAGTAACTAGTGACTAATGTAACTAGTGACTAATGTAACTAGTGACTAGAGTAACTAGTGACTTATGTAACTAGCGACTAATGTAACTAGTGACTAGACTAACTAGTGACTAGAGTAACTAGTAACTAAAGTAACTAAAGACTAGAGTAACTAGTGAATAGAGTAACTAGTGACTAATGTAACTAGTGACTAAAGTAACTAGTGACTAGAGTAACTAGTGACTAATGTAACTAGTGACTAGAGTAACTAGTGACTAATGTAACTAATGACTAGATTAACTAGTGACTA
>NW_023266419.1:0-2841 GCF_013103735.1 Etheostoma cragini
TGCAGCAGAGGAGTCTTTGTTCCTGTCGTTAACATTACAGCCGTCTATCTGGACATGAAGACAGGATCAGGCTCTCTGCGTGCAGTACAGCTGTTTGCTATTCAAATCCCTCCACTTGTCCCTCCACCTGTCCCTCCACCTGTCCCTCCACCTGTCCCTCCACCTGTCCCTCCACCTGTCCCTCCATTCTGTCCTTTACTGAATGACCCTGCATGTCTTCATCCTGTCCTTTACTACATTACTTTGCATGTCCTTCAGCTCTTATCCAACGGACCACGTCTCCATATCTCAGAGGGGTCAGGCCTCTGGACCAGCTGCAGGACAATAGAAAGCCTTTATAGTCGTTATAAGATTATAAGGGCAGTACCTGGGACACGACATTAAAGCTAAACCTTTACAGCGTCAACACGGAGTATAAAAACATAAAATATAAAAATATAAAGTATAGGTGGTGCAGAAAAAAGGGAGAAAGGTGCCCAGTCCTGAGAGCAGTTCTATACAGTACAGGCCAAAGGTTTGGAACCACCACTTTAAGTTTGGGTCCCTAATTCTGACAAGCTACCAGCCAGCAGCTACAGCTAAATATATATACTATAAACATATATAAGCACATTATGGAAAAGTAGTTAAGTACTAGTAACAAATAAATATTGCACTGTAATGTAATGAAATGGTTAAGTACTTTATAATAAATAATAGGGGTGAGGTGTGTTGCTCAGGGACACACTGGTTCCTGTGGGACTCCAACCCTGGTCTCCTGCACCATGGGACGCTTATTGTGCCGGTGTGTGTGTTTATTGTGCCGGTGTGTGTGTGTTTATTGTGCCGTGTTTATTGTGCCGGTGTGTGTGTGTTTATTGTGCCATGTTTATTGTGCCGGTGTGTGTGTTTATTGTGCCGGTGTGTGTGTGTTTATTGTGCCGGTGTGTGTGTTTATTGTGCCGTGTTTATTGTGCCCGTGTGTGTGTTTATTGTGCCGGTGTGTGTGTGTTTATTGTGCCGGTGTGTGTGTGTTTATTGTGCCATGTTTATTGTGCCGGTGTGTGTGTGTTTATTGTGCCGGTGTGTGTGTGTTTATGGTGCCGGTGTGTGTGTGTTTATTGTGCCATGTTTATTGTGCCGGTGTGTGTGTTTGTGTATTTATTGTGCCCGTGTGTGTGTGTGTGTGTGTGTGTGTGTATGTGTGTGTGTGTGTAACGTGTCAGACCCGGACTGCATTACAATATGGACTCTAAACACTGTTTTAAACCCAGATCCTGATTCCTGAGACATTTATTGTTTGTTTAAAACAGAAAAGGCGAGATCTCGTTCCTCAGCATCGTCAGATTGCTACATTAGCTCGCAGCTAGCATCATCAGCACCGCCCTGACACCGCTAACAGCTAACGGCTAACAGCTAACAGCTAACGGCTAACAGCTAACGGCTAACGGCTAACAGCCGACGGCTAAGGGCTACTGGCGACAGCCAACAGTTACACATTTTGCCAACGGCTACACTAACAGCTAACAGCCAACAGCTACAACTTAATGCTAACGGCTAGAACCAACAGCTACAGTTACAGCTAACATTGAACGGCTAAAGCTAACCGTTAAAGCTAACAGCTAACGGCTACAGCTAACGGCTAACACTGTTTCTGTGGAAACGGTTATTTAGGGTGGAGGCTAGAAGGGATCCAGCTACTGCGAATAAAGCTAGTTTAGGAAAAAAGATTGTAGTTTGGGTTAAAACACTCCAGAGGAACGAACACGGGTTTCCTGAGTGAAAGTATTAAAATATATCTTTATATTAGGCTACCCGAGATTTTGCGTAGCCGTAACGTTAGCTGTATCCCTTCTAGCAAAGACCGTCTGATAAATAAGCAGAAAATAGCTAAATGATAAACATAATGCGTCATAAATGTAAAAAAAGTGACAAAACCATCTAAAAAATTGCCAAAAGTCAGCAAATACGTCACCATGGGGGGACGGATGAGCCTCTGTATTTATATTATAACGGTTGAGGATAGAAGGGATACAGCTAACGTTACTACGATGACTGTCAACTTTAGGCTCCACAACGACTGCTTAAGTTTAGGGGAAATACCGGGGTTTGGATTCAAACACTCCCGAGGAACGAACACGCGTTTCCTGGGTGAACGTATTAAAATTATATTATTGTATTTGCTTTGATTTTGCGAGATTTTGCCTAACTTCCGGCCGTAGCTGTATCCCTTTTACCA
Source organism: Etheostoma cragini (assembly GCF_013103735.1). Classification (NCBI taxonomy): domain Eukaryota; kingdom Metazoa; phylum Chordata; class Actinopteri; order Perciformes; family Percidae; genus Etheostoma; species Etheostoma cragini. Next base: position 2,219 of record NW_023266419.1, read on the forward strand.
CAACCGTTACTTACTGATTCCCGGAGTTAGCTGCGCTGCTAGTTAGCTGTGTGTTAGCATTATCACACAGGTGAAATAGACCCTACCTGTGAACGTTACAGTCTCCCCGCCGGTTCACTCATACTGCATCTGTCTGTTGGGTGTCTTCATGTCTCTGCCGGGGTCCGGGGTCCAGCTTCCCGCTGTGTGTCCCTCCTCAGGGGACCGTTGTCTCTGCTGTTGTTAGCCGTTAGCCGTTAGCCGTTAGCAGTTAGCCTGTCAGCTCCGCTGCTGCAGTCAACACAGCCGCGAGGACACTGCGGCTGCAGCGCGCAGGAAGTACAACATGACGTCTGCGTTCATCAAACACACACACATCGTTCAGTAGTACTTCTAACTTCTGTGGTTTATGTTTCATAATATTATAAGTATTTATAATACATAAAAATATGTATTGTATTAAATAAGCATGAGGTAATGAGATAGTTATCTCACACAACTGTAGATTTTGTGTGTGTGTGTGTGTGTGTGTGTGTGTGTGTGTCTACGTGTGTGTGTGTGTGTGCGTGTGTGTGTGTATCAGGTGAAGCTGCAGCAGAGGAGTCTTTGTTCCTGTCGTTAACATTACAGCCGTCTATCTGGAC
>NW_023266420.1:0-1139 GCF_013103735.1 Etheostoma cragini
GCCTCATAAATAACTTCAGTCAAGAATCTGGCAAAATGCCAGCTGGCAAACGGAGGGTTGTCCCAGTCCAGACCAGATGCTCCTGCCATTGAGCCCTCAGGTCTCTCAGAGGCTCTACTCGCCTTTTTTGGTTTTCTATTACGAAAAAAGTCCTTAGGACCTACATTTTTTAGTAATACCTCAGTCAAGGTTCCAAGCGAGCTGTGGCGATACCAGAAGGTGACATAGGAACCTGCAGACTGCTGATTGGTCGGATCGCTGCGTTGTGGAGTGTGTGTCCAGAACAAACGCAACATTAAAAAATAAAATCTAGCCAGACACCGACAGATTATCTACTCTCTGCACTATTCTCACTTTTCAAATGTTCAATATTAAGGGCGATTATGGGCTGTTAGGGGCTTTATGTCGTTTCCAATATTGCACTTTGTCACTTTAAAAAAACAAGACAATATATCAAAGAAAGGTTTTTATTTAGCTTTTCAAGTAGCGCATCAAACCCTCCCGTACATCCCGGTCTTCTTCCTCTGCACCCTGTGACAGTGTCCCCCCCCCCCCCCCCCCCCCCCCCCCCCCCCGGCTCTGCTGGGCCAGATGCATCCTGGTCAATATTCCATTTTCATCAGTTCATTTTTGTCAAAAAGTCGTAGAATTATACATTTCAATTCATCAGTACCTGTTAACGTCTGAATATAAACCAAACCCCCCCCCCCCACCAGCCCTGCAGGGCTGCCCAGGAGGATGTTGATCCAGTAAACCAGGTTCACAGATCAGCTGGGACATCAGAGAGAGATTACAGAGCTTCAAATAACTGCATATTTATAGCATCTAATGTTATAAATATTATAACACATTCTTCTTCATGTTGCCTAAAAACTATTATTTTTATATTTGCCAAACAGATAGATGTTGATGCTTTGGCCACATTGTCATCAAAACTTAATACTAATAAAGCCCCTTTGAATTGAAGAGACAGAGTGATGATAGGATGGGGACGTTGGACATGGGTCTGAGATTGGACATGGTGTCTGGGTTTGGACCAGGTTTCCTGATTGTAGTCATGAGCGGGTGATGGATGGTAGACAGGTCCCAATGAAAGCTGAAGGGAGGGGGTGAAGGCTCAGAGAGAAGTGAGAGTGATG
>NW_023266421.1:0-6464 GCF_013103735.1 Etheostoma cragini
CCCAGTGAAAACACACTAATCTGGGTCAGAAGAACAGACGTAGAGATGATCGGAGCTGCAGCGAAACTCTTTCACCTGAACTTGAACTCTGAATAAAAAGTCAGTTCTTGTCGTTGACGCCATTTTGAGCTGCGAGGACTCTGCTCCGAGCCCCCGAACGGCCTGAAAACCTGGAAAAACATTCAATTGGGAGCAGATCTAAAAACCGGGGGGGGATATGCTGCTCTATACACGCTAAAAGTAGTGATTATTTACATGGAGTCTGGTGGAGATACAGTATGCTGCTCTATACACGCTAAAAGTAGTGATTATTTACATGGAGTCTGGTGGAGATATGCTGCTCTATACACACTAAAAGTAGTGATTATTTACATGGAGTCTGGTGGAGATATGCTGCTCTATACACACTAAAAGTAGTGATTATTTACATGGAGTCTGGTGGAGATGTGCTGCTCTATACACGCTAAAAGTAGTGATTATTTACATGGAGTCTGGTGGAGATATGCTGCTCTATACACGCTAAAAGTAGTGATTATTTACATGGAGTCTGGTGGGTTTGGTGATGGTGATTTCTGTTTCATGTTAAACTAAAAGGATCTTACTCTTTAACTACAAGCTCTATCTCTGTAGGGATCCATCCCATAATGTTGTCACACACTTATAACATTAACACACTAATAACACTGGGCTGATTTTAAAGATTGTTGCTCACAGCTGTCACTCAGACACCAATGCATGGGAAAATAGCGTCGATGTTAATAAGAATAAAACCCCAAATGTAAGGTAGTGAGTCTGTAACCACATATCCGCAGACAGAACTTCATGTTCATGTGAAAAGTGAAGATGTGTTGTGTATTATTTTAGTTTTCTGCCTCTTACAGTAGCCTGTCTCTCCTTTCTTTCATTCTCTTCTGCTTCATGTGTGGTTGCTCATTCCCGACGCCTCGGGGCTGAAGAAGTGTCTCGCCTCGCTCCAGCTGGGCCTCGCCGCCACACAGACCACACACACATACACGGAAACTACTGAATGCAACCATGAAGTATATCTCCCCCCCCCTCAACACAGCTTTCTGCAGCTTTACACCCAACACTAAAACCCTTCCACTCTCTCGGCTGAGCTGTTGTTGTGGTTGATTTACGCGTCTACGGTAAAACATCTCTGCGAAGGCGTTGTTTTCCATCCAAACGGCCCATTGTTTTGTTTTTTTGGGGAAGTGATATGAAGTAGAAGTGCTACAATAGGACTGGTGTCTTGTCTCAGATTACCCGCTAGATTACGTGCAAACCCGCCGCGGCTGCTGCCAAAATATTTTCAAAACAGTAAAACCATATCCGTGTACAAACATCGACACTGACACGGCTGCATTCACCGGGACAAAAACAAGGAAAGGGGATTGTTGTTTTGTGTTTTTTCCATCATCTCTCTTTGCTAATGCGGCTTTTGTTCGGGTTTAGGAAGCAACATCAGACCCGGGCTCGGGTTTCCCATTCAGAATCCGGCTCGAGGATCCCACGTGTCTCCTGGGAGTTATGTTCATACGTGACTTATTTGGAAGTATTTGGGGGAAATATGAAGGGAACACAATGCTTTTATCAAGCTATCATGTCAGTATGAAGCATGTGCACCAGGACCTTCCACCCGATGGGACCTGGTCCCGACGTGAGATCCCTCTTACATACGGACCAGTTCTCACATGCATCTGGGTCTGGGTGATGTGTGTAATACTGTATTCATAACACTGTAATACTACACTGTTCTGGCTTTTTTATTACTTTTTTCGACATAGTATACTGTGAATACTTTTGACTTTTTGACGTACTGTTATTGACATATTTCGATTGCTTTTTAGAACTTTTTCAAAATACAATACTATAAATTTTTAATGCTATACTATAAAATTCTAATGACTTTTTTCCATACACTGTGTTTAAGAAATGTTTAATGAATTTTTCCAAAATACTAAACTATGACTTTTTATAACTTTTTTTACATGCTATACTATGATTTAGTTTTTACTTTTTATGACTTTTTAACATCTAAACTATGACCTTTTCGACTTTTTCAATAAACTATTCTATGACTTTTTATAACTTTTCGACATACTTTACTATGACTTTTTATAACTTTTCGACATACTATACTATGATTATTTTTGGACTTTTTATGAATTTTTAACATACTAAACTATGACTTTTTTTACTTTTTCAATAAACTATGCTATTACTTTTTCAACATTTCGACAAACTATTCTATGACTTTTTATAACTTTTCGACATAGTACACTATGATTTTTTTTTACTTTTATGATTTTTTAACATACTATACTATGACTTTTCGACTTTTTGACATACTATACTATGACTTTTTATGAATTTTCGACATACTATACCATGACTTTTTAAGACTTTTCAACATACTAAACTATGACTTTTTCAACTTTTTCAATAAACTATTCTATGACTTTTTATAACTTTTTGGACATACTGTACTATGATTTTTTATGAATTTTCGACATACTACACTATGATTTTTTTAACTTTTGATGATTTTTTAACATACCTTACTATGACTTTTTGACTTTTTCGACGTACTCTACTATGACTTTTTATGAATTTTCGACATACTATACTATGACTTTTTGACTTTTTCGACGTACTCTACTATGACTTTTTATGAATTTTCGACATACTCTACTATGACTTTTTATGATTTTTTAACATACCTTACCATGACTTTTCTACTTTTTGACATACAATACTGTGACTTTTTATGTATTTTCGACATACTGTACTATGATTTTTTATGAATTTTCGACATACTATACTATGACTTTTTTAACTTTTCGACGTAATATACTATGACTTTTTATGACTTTTTAACTTACTATATTATGACTTTTTAAGACTTTTCAACATACTATACTATGACTTTTAGGACTTTTTAACATTCTATACCATGATTTTTATGATTTTTCAACACACTATACCACGACTTTTTATGACTTTTTCGACATACTGTACTATGACTTTGTATGACTTTTTATGACTTTTCCCCATATTATACTTTGACGTTTTGACTTTTTGGACATACTATGCTATGACTTTTTATGACTTTTTTGACATACTATATTATGACTTTTCGGCTTTTTCAACATACTATACCCGGATTTTTATGATTTTTCAACATACTATACCACAACTTTTTAAGACTTTTTAACATGTGATGCTATGACTTTTATTGACTTTTTGACATATTATACTATGACTTGTTATGACTTTTTAAGATATTATACTATGACGTTTTATGATTTTTTAACATACTTTACTATGACTTTTTATGATTTTTTTCAACATAATGTACTACAACTTTTCATGACTTTTTAACATTTTATACCTTGATTTTTTTGATTTTTCAACATAATATACCAGGACTTTTTTTGACATACCATACTATGACTTTTTTACATACTATACTGTTACTTTTTCGACATACTATACTGAGTTTTTCTAACTTTATTACTTTTTTGACATACTTTACTGACTTTGTATTACTTTGTCGACATACTATACTGACTTTTTTATTACTTTTTATGACTTTTCCCCATACTATACTATGACTTTTTATGACTTTTTAACATATTATGCTATGACTTTTTATGACTTTTTCGACATACTATACCATGACTTTTTGACTTTTTCGACATACTATACTATTTCTTTTTATGACTCTTTGACATACTATATTATGACTTTTTATGAATTTTTGACATACTATACTGTGATATTTTATGACTTTTTTCAGAAAATAAAAATGTATTAAAAAAGTACGTAATGTAGTAAGTTATTACTATAAAAAGTCATAATTTAGCCTTTCATGTCCAAATGTCATAGTATTTTTTCCCTTTATTAGACAGAGGGTGGATTCAAACCAGGCCACTGCAGGACTCAGCCAACATGGGGCGAGTGCACTTACTGAGTGAGCTAGAGGCCGCCCCAAGTCATAATATAGTATGTTGAAAAAGTTATAAAACAGCATAGTAAATTACGTCGAAAAATTCATATTATTAAATGTCGAAAAGTCATAAAAAGTCATAAAAAGTCATGTCAAAAAAGTTATAAAAAGTCATAAAAAGTCATAGTATAGTGTGTCGAAAAAGTTATAAAAAGTCATGTCAAAAAGTTACACAAAGTCATTAAAAGTCATAGTATAGTATATTGAAATGTCATAAAAAGTACTAGTATAGTACTTTTTTAAAGAAACATTAAAAGTTATAGTATAGTGTTGACAAAGTCATAAAAAGTCATAGTATAGTATGTCAAAAAGTCATAAAATGTCATAGTGTGGTATGTCAAAAAGTCATAAAACGTCATAGTGTGGTATGTCAAAAAGTTATTAAATGTCATAGTACAGTATGTCAAAATGTCCAAAAATGTCATAGTATAGTATGTCAAAAAGTCATAAAAAGTCATACTATAATATGTCAAAAAGTCATAAAATGTCATAGTATAGTATGTTGAAAAAGTCATAAAACGTCATACTATAATATGTCAAAAAGTCATAAAATGTCATAGTGTGGTATGTCAAAAAGTCATAAAATGTCATCGTATAGTATGTTAAAAAGTTATTAAATGTCATAGTACAGTATGTCAAAATGTCAAAAAATGTCATAGTATAGTATGTCAAAAAGTCATAAAAAGTCATAGTATAGTATGTTAAAAAGTCATAAAACGTCATAGTATGGTATGTCAAAAAGTCATAAAATGTCATAGTATGGTATGTCAAAAAGTCATAAAATGTCATTGCATAGTATGTCAAAAAGTCAAAAAATGTCATCGTACAGTATGTCAAAAAGTCATAAAATGTCATAGTATAGTATGTCAAAATGTCATAAAATGTCATAGTATGTCAAAAAGTCATAAAATGTCATAGTATGTCAAAAAGTCATAAAAAGTTATAGTATAGTATGTTAAAATGTCATGAAAATTCATAATATAATATGTTGAAAAGTCATAAAAAGTCATAGTATAGCATGTCGAAAAAGTCATAAAAAGTCATAGTATAGTTTTATTGAAATGTCATAAAAAGTAGTAGTATAGTATGTTTTAAAAGAAACATTAAAAGTTATAGTATAGTGTTGACAAAGTCATAAAACGTCCTAGTATAGTATGTCAAAATGTCATAAAAAGTCATAGTATAGTATGTTAAAAAAGTCATAAAACGTCATAGTATAATATGTCAAAAAGTCATAAAATGTCATCGTACAGTATGTCAAAAAGTCATAAAATGTAATAGTATAGTACGTTAAAAAACTCATAAAATGTCAATGTACAGTATGTCAAAAAGTCATAAAATGTCATAGTATGTCAAAAGTCATAAAAAGTTATAGTATAGAATGTCGAAAAAGTCATATAAAGTCATAAAAAGTCATAGTATAGTTTATTGAAATGTCATAAAAAGTAGTAGTATAGTATGTTTTAAAAGAAACATTAAAAGTTATAGTATAGTGTTGACAAAGTCATAAAACGTCCTAGTATAGTATGTCAAAAAGTCCTAACATGTCATAGTATAGTAGGTTAAAAAACTCATAAAATGTCATAGTATAATATGTCAAAAAGTCATTAAAAGTCATAGTATAGTATGTTAAAAATATTCATAAAACGTCATAGTATAATATGTTAAAAAGTCATTAAATGTCATAGTACAGTATGTCAAAAAGTCATAAAATTTCATAGTATAATGTGTTAATAAAAAGTCAGTAATACACTGGTAGGTTTTAGTGTTGGAATATTTTCCATTGTACGTGTGATAAGGTGATGTGTAATGTTGTTAATTGTGTACTTTTTTCAATTAAAAGTTGATAAAAAGTAATAATATTAGATTTTTATAACATTGTCTTACCACTGAATTAAAAACAAAATGACAAAATAAAGCACTTTATTCATGTGAAAGCTTTACATCAGTTGCACAAAGCAGCAGCTTTAACTTTTCATGTAAGTTGTAGGGATCAAGTCTTCGTTGTTTTCTGAAGTTGTTTCAGCTCTAATGGACGTCCCAGTTTTCCTGATGCTTCATCCTGTGGATACTGAGACTGTCCTGATGAAGACGGACGCTTCGTTGTCTTAAGACCATCAACGGGCTGAAATATAACAGTCCATCATGTTTTCCCATCTCTGGTGGTTTCGCAATTTGGAAAGAGAGGCTTGTGTGTCAACAAAAGTCTTACAGTCATAGTATAGTGTGTTAAAAAATGCATAAAAAGTCCAAGTATAGTATGTCAAAAAGTCATAAAAATTCATGGTATAGTATGTTGAACTGTCATAAAAAGTAATAGTAAAGTATGTTGAAAAGTCATAAAAATTCATAAAAAGTCATGGTATAAGATGTCGAAATTTCATAAAAAGTAATAGTCTAGTATGTTGAAAAGTCATAAAAAGTAATATTATAGTATGTCACAAAATACATA
>NW_023266422.1:0-2145 GCF_013103735.1 Etheostoma cragini
ACACACACACACACACACACACACACACACATGCGCGCCCACATAAACACATACACACACACACACACACACACACTCATACACAGACAAGGCAGTGAAAAGTAGAAAGTTAACAAGGCGGATGCAGGGTTGTGTGCAAGTGATGGGATGCCCTGCTTTACACACACACACACACACATACACACACACACTCACATACACACACACACACACACACACACACTGTCTCAACTCATTGTCATGAGGATGTGAGTTGACTCGGGATAATTCGGGGATAATTAGTCGTCCTGCGGGTGAAGCAGCTCCTCCACAGGAACCAACAGCGTGACCTCGGTCACGTGACCTGCACCTCCGCTGCTCATTGGACGGCTGACGAAGCTGCCAACTCCGCGTTTTCGGGGGAGGAAAGATTTTAAAGGACCTTATTTTTATTTTTATTTTTTTTAAGAGTAACCTCGGCCCATCACTGCTGTTCATTATCAGCGTCGCCGGAGACAGAGAATCACAGTCGGGACCCTTTATTTTGGAAAGAAAAGGAAATAAGAACCAAAATAACCAAGAAATGCTCAGTCTGTGGTCGGCGGGTTCTCATGATGTCGTACATGACCCTCCTGACCCTCCTGGTGTCACATTTGACCCGCTTTCAACAAGTCTCTATGTCCGAAATTTGGGTTTCTTGCAACTGATTTGTCAAAAGAAATAAAACGGATGGTTCCATACGACGCTCTTCTCGTGTTGTATTAATGGTTCATTAGACTTGGTTGTTTCATTCTATTTGAAACAAAAACATTTGAAAAGTATGTTGGAAAAGCTTTGGAAAGAACGACAAATAAAACCAAGGTGGCAAAAAGGCAACAAAGGAGAAAAACATTTTACATTTTGAAGCAAAACCTTTACAATGTCAACACTGAATATAAAAATATTAAAATATTAAAATATTAAAATATTAAAATATTAAAAAATATAAAATATATTATATATTATATATTATATAAAATATAAAATATAAAATATAAAATAAAAAATAAAAAATACAAAATGTATAATATTAAATATAAAATATTAAAAAATATATAAAATATGAAAATATGAAAATATGAAAATGTAAAATATAAAATATTAACATATAAACATATAAACATATAAAATATTAAAATATAAAAAAATATAAAATATAAAATATAAAATATAAATATAAATATAAAATATAAAAACAGAAAATATAAAAACAGATAACAGAAACCAGAAACCAGGAACCAGAAAACAGAAAATAGAAAGTAGAAAATAAAAAACGGAAGAAAAAAAAATAGAAAATGTGTAATATAAAAAAAATAAAAAAACATAAAACAAAATATTTAAATATTTAAAATATAGGTAGTGCAGGAAAAAAGAGGGGGGGGGGGAGGGGACCTGGTGCACAGTACTGAGAGACACTCAGGGAGTAGGCTAATTCATGCCCCTAACCCCCCCCCCCCCTCCCCCGAAACTTACCCAACGCATCTTCTTCCCCCGGCTTGAAAGCGCCGTGTTTTTATTTTTTGGAGTCACCTGACGTTGGCGTGTGGTTGGGTGGGAGTTCCCGGCCCCCCGACTGACATTGAACGCATCGCCAGTGAGGCCACTGATCTCACTGCACCCACATGTAAAAACAGCTGGACACAACTGCAAGGCATTGTGGGAAACAGGAACTCTAGGAACTCACTAAATGAGAGAGAGAGAGAAATATATCATCATAATCTCGCTGTGCAGCTCATCACAGGGTTTGTGTGTGTATGTGTGTGTCTGTGTGTGTCTGTTTGTGTGTCTGTGTGTGTGTGTGTGTGTGTCCGTGGTCCTCAGGTACTAACACATAAATCACGGCCCAGATCACACACACACACACACACACACACACACACACATCTAGGTCACAGCTGTTCACTACCATTTTTCTGTTTTCCTTCCTCTGGAAACACGTCTCTCCTCCTCTGGTTCCTCCCTCCATCACTCTCGTTCCTCCCTCCATCGTTCTAGTTCCTCCCTCCATTGTTCTCCTTCCTCCCTCCATCGTTCTCGTTCCTCCCTCCATTGTTCTCGTTCCTCCCTCCATTGTTCTCGTTCCTCCCTCCATCACTCTCGTTCCTCCCTCCATTGTTCTCCTTCCTC
>NW_023266423.1:0-1889 GCF_013103735.1 Etheostoma cragini
TCTTTATATAGACCTTAGTGGTCCCTAATACTGTATCTGAAGTCTCTTTATATAGACCTTAGTTGTCCCCTAATACTGGACCTGAAGTCTCTTTTATGAATGATAATGGGCCAAATGACACAGGACTTTCGGCCAAAGACGTCCTCTAAGTATAAAAACCCCTGTCTCTGACTCCTCGCTCATAGCTCCCCAGAGATCCATCCTCCATCCTAGCTCCTCGGGGCAGGAACAGAAGACGTTGGGGCTCGAGCAAGCAGCATGAGAATAGGACAGAGAGACAAAGAGAAAGGAGGAGACAGCGGAGGACAAACGCCCAGTAAAGAAGTGTTAACGACCACAGTGGACGCCAGCCAAGGAAGAAGAGGAAGTAAAGCTGTCTCCTGCCAAGGTCCTCCATCCGTCCGTCTCCATCACGGGTCAGGACACGACAGAAGACGAGGAAGAAGATAAAAACAAAAGACTGACTCATCCATCCGACTGTCCTCAGGAGGGTGAGATGAAAACAACTCTATGATCGTTACATAACAAAACGGGGCTATTTATTCACTCGGAGTGTCTTCCAATATGTGCTTTAAATATCCGGCTCATCTTCAGGTTCATAACTGTATTTTGAGGTTGGACCAGAATAGGTTTCCATGGTTTCATTTTCTAAAAACACCATGTTTTTGTTATTCTGCACATTGCTGCAGATGATGTTTTCACCCTGAGAAAATTGTTGCCCTCAAAGGTCAAATTTTTTAATCTTTTTAAATTAATTTATTTAAAAAAAAAATGTTATTGTTGCATTAAGACAAATTTCCAAAAGATGTTTTTATTAACTCGTCTTTTTATTCATCTTGAGACTCACGAGCAGCGCTGTAGAAACCCGTGGGAGTGCTGAACATCATGTTTTATATCAATTTATAAGATTTAATAAAATCTGCGTGTGTGGTTCACGAATTCCAATTCCAGGATTAAGGACTCATTCACGCTGCATGAGGATTGGTGGGGGGGGGGGGGGGCAGACGGGTAGACGTGTCTCCATGGAGATATAACAGCTGTGATAGGATTTGAATGTGATAGAGTTATCGTGATATATTACTTAATATATATAATGTATGATATTACCATTCAGACCCGCTTTCATTCACTCCCTCTAATTAAACTTCACACTCATGTGATTAAAAAGCAATTATTGTAAATGTACCATTTACAGTTAATGCAACACAAAGGGACCCCGTCCAGGCGAGCATACACCGGCATGTAGGATGTTCAGGTTACAGATGATGAAAGGGAAGTTCCCCCTTTTGTAATGATGGTCCCGTATCATTACATCTGGATGAAGGAGACCAGGGAGGGCCGCACCATCTCAGGAAAAGATCTGACTACGATCCTTTTGACTGATATTGCGATATTATTCACGATATCGGAGGGAATCGTCATTTTTGGATCTTTGCCTTTAACCCTCCTGGGGTCTTCAGGTCTAATCTGACCCCGTTCCAAAAAGTTTCCATATCAGAAATTTGGGCTTCTTTAAACTAATTGTCCTGTAAAGTCCCGAGGACGGGTCCCACCAACGCTCCTCCCACGGTGCATTAATAACCAGGTCTCTGCTTTCACTGGATTTGGTTTTTTTTTGTCAATTTTATAACATTTGGAGAATATCAGCTTGTAAAAGAATTTTTAAAAAAAAAGTAAAAAAGCGAGAAAAATGTCAAAAAGGACTAAAATGTGAACAAATTTCAAATAAAGTGACAAAAATGTGAAATAATTTTGAAAAAAGTAATAAAAATATCCCAAAAAAGCTTTAATAATTTGGGTCATCAGTCTTCTCCTGATGGTGGAGGCATGAACGCTGACCTTAACTGAGGCCAGTGAGGCCTGCAGGTCTTTGGACGTTGTTGTGGGGT
>NW_023266424.1:0-1013 GCF_013103735.1 Etheostoma cragini
GCACAAGGAAGAAGTCCAGAAAAAAGGTCGAAGACAGGTGGCAAGCGAGGGACCAGAGGAGAAAAGACCGAAGAGGGATAAAAGTCAGGGACACAGGGAGAGAGCGAGCGGGGCACAGAGAGGTAGACAAAGAGAGCAAGACAGACAGAGCGGTAGAACCAAAGAGACCCACATAGAAGGAGAGAGAGCGACAGGGAGAGATAGACAGCAAAACGAATGAGAGAGAGACACAGGACAAGACAGACAGACAGACACCGGGAATGAAAAAGACAGGGGAAAAGACACCAGGATGGAGAACAAAACCGATAGGAAGAAACAGAGAGACAACCAACAGAAAGAGAGAGAGAGAGCAGGACACAGATAACAATACAGAGAGAAACAGAAAGCAAGAGAGAGGGATAGACAGAGCAAGAGACAAAGACATAGACAGAGAGGGACACAGAGAACAAGAGACAGAGAGAAAGGGCGAGATACACATAAACAAACAGAGGGAGAGAAAGGGACAAAGAGAACAAGACAGACACAGGGAACAAAAGAGACAGAGGGGAAAAGACAAAGAAACACAGAAGAGAGGGGGAGACAGAGACAACAAGCAAAGCGAGAGATACACAGAGAAGAAGACGGATAAACACAGGGAGCCACAGAGACAGAGCGATGGAGACGGGGCGAGGACGGAGACAAGCGAGGGATTGGAGGAGAGCGAGATAGGAAGGGAGCAGAGCAGCAACTAGGGGCAGGAACAGCGCGGCACGGAGAGAAGGGCGAAAAACACAGAGGGACTGAGACGGACCGGAGAAAACAGAGAGGCACAGGGAGAGTCACCCACACAAACTAGCAGAAAAAAGGGATGGAAACCCAGAGAGCAGGACGGACTCGGGGAAAGAGCGACAACCACACAAACAAAAAGAAAAAAACGAAGCGAAAGGGACAGAGCGAGATGCACGCACAGAGACCAGACGGACGGAGAGGGAGGCAACGAGACCCAGATAGCGGGACAGAAAGAGAGCGAGACA
>NW_023266425.1:0-1956 GCF_013103735.1 Etheostoma cragini
CAGTATAGTATGTCAAAAAGTATAAAAAGTCACAGTATAGTATGTCAAAAAGTATAAAAAGTCATAGTATAGTATGTCTAAAAGTATATAAAGTCATAGTATAGTATGTCTAAAAGTATAAATAGTCATAGTATAGTATGTCAAAAAGTATAAAAAGTCACAGTATAGTATGTCGAAAAAAGTATATAAAGTCACAGTATAGTATGTCAAAAAGTATAAAAAGTCATAGTATAGTATGTCAAAAGTATAAAAAGTCATAGTATTGTGTGTCAAAAAGTGTAAAAAAGTAAATGAGGCGTCTGGTTGGCTGAGCATTGGCAGACTGGACCTATCACATCACTCTGACTATGCTAAGCTAACTTTAGCCATCAACAACAACAGTCTGTGGCTAGAGTCCCTGATCTCTCCGCAGGAGAGGAGCCTGATAGCAGAACGCTCTGGTCCCTGGACCCAGACTGGAACCTGGTTCCACAGGAGAGGAGCCTGATAACTGAACGCTCTGGTCCCTGGACCCAGACTGGAACCTGGTTCCACAGGAGAGGAGCCTGATAACTGAACGCTCTGGCTCCCGTTCTACTTTTAGAGACTCTAGGAACCACCAGTAACCCTGCATTCTGGGAGCGTAGTGCTCTTGTGGGGTTGTAAGGTACTATGAGCTCTTTAAGATAAGATGGTGCCTGACCATGAAGAGCTTTGTAGGTGAGGAGAAGGATTTTAAATTCTATTCTAGATTTTACAGGAAGCCAATGCAGAGAAGCTAAGACAGGAGAGATGTGATCTCTTTTCCTGGATCCTGTCAGAACACGTGCTGCAGCATTCTGGATCAGCTGAAGAGTCTTTGTGGACGTCTTCGAGCAGCCTGATAACAAAGAATTGCAGTAATCTAGCCTAGAAGTAACAAATCCATGACTAGTTTTTCTGCATCATTTTTAGACAGGATATTCCTGATTTTTACAATATTACGTAGGTGAAAAAAGGCGATCCTTGAAATTTGCTTTATGTGGGAATTAAAGGACATGTCTTGGTCAAAGATAACTCCAAGATTCCTCACAGTGGTGCTGGAGGCCAGGGTGGTGGAGGCCAGGGTGGTGCTGGAGGCCAGGGTGGTGCTGGAGGCCAGGGTGGTGCTGTAGGCCAGGGTGGTGCTGGAGGCCAGGGTGGTTCTGGAGGCCAGGGGGGTGCTGGAGGCCAGGGTGATGCTGGAGGCCAGGGTGGTGCTGGAGACATGGAACTATCTGGATCAAGGTTGGATATAGGTCTATAGTTGGCTAAAACATCTGGATCAGGGTTGGATATAGGTCTATAGTTGGCTAAGGCATCTGGATCAGGGTTGGATATAGGTCTATGGTTGGCTAAAACATCTGGATCAGGGTTGGATATAGGTCTATAGTTGGCTAAAACATCTGGATCAGGGTTGGATATAGGTCTATAGTTGGCTAAAACATCTGGATCAGGGTTGGATATAGGTCTATAGTTGGCTAAGGAATCTGGATCAGGGTTGGGCTTTTTCAGAAGAGGTTTAATTACAGCTACTTTAAAGTGCTGTGGTACATAGCCTGTTAATAAAGACAGATTGGTTATATCTAGTAGAGAAGTGTTGACTAATGGTAAAACTTCTTTAAGTAGCCTAGTCGGGATGGGGTCTAAGAGGCAAGTTGATGGTTTAGATGAAGCCTAGTGGGGATGGGGTCTAAGAGGAAGGTTGATGGTTTAAATGAAGCCTAGTGGGGATGGGGTCTAAGAGGCAGGTTGATGGTTTAGAGGCAGGTTGATGGTTTAGATGAAGTCTAGTTGGGATGGGGTCTAAGAGGCAGGTTGATGGTTTAGATGAAGCCTAGTCGGGATGGGGTCTAAGAGGCAAGTTGATGGTTTAGATGAAGCCTAGTGGGGATGGGGTCTAAGAGGCAGGTTGATGGTTTAGATGAAGCCTAGTCGGGATGGGGTCTAAGAGGCAGG
>NW_023266426.1:0-1642 GCF_013103735.1 Etheostoma cragini
ATCCATCCATCCATCCATCCATCCATTCATCCATTCATCCATCCATCATGAGGAGGAGCTGGGTACCTGCCGTCCATCGATGGCTCCTCTCATCTCTTTGAACGAGGCCTCGAACTCTCCGATGTAGTCGTGTTTCCCGTTAGAGTCCCAGTCCCACACGGTGCACTGAGACAGAAAGACAGGGACACCTTCAGTGGACATACGGGGACACCTTCAATGGACACACAGGGACACTTCAATGGACATGAGTGGACACACAGGGACACCTTCAGTGGACATACGGGGACACACAGGGACACTTCAATGGACACAAGTGGACAAACAGGGACACCTTCAGTGGACATATGGGGACACACAGGGACACCTTCAGTGGAAACACGTGGACACGCAGGGACACTTCAATGGACACAAGTGGACACACAGGGACACCTTCAATGGACACACGTGGACACACAGGGACACTTCAGTGGACACACATGGACACACAGGGACACTTCAATGGACACAAGTGGACACACAGGGACACCTTCAATGGACACAAAGGGACAACAAAGGACACCTTCAATGGACACACGGGGACATGCAGGGACACCTTCAAGGGACACACAGGGACAAAAAAGGACACCTTCAATGGACACACGGAGACACTAAGGGACACCTTCAATGGACACACAGGGACAAAAAAGGACACCTTCCATGGACACACGGGGAGACGCAGGGACACCTTCAATGGACACACAGGGACAAAAAAGGACACCTTCAATGGAACATCTCTGAAAAAAGAGACAAACAAAGGCAACAACAGGTGGAACACAAAAGAAGGAAGGAAGGAAGGATATGTGTGTATATATATATATATGTGTGTGTGTGTACATATTAATACAAGTATACATATACATGTGTATTTATATATTTATACTCTCTATGTCTAGTTCTTTTCCAGTGAAATGTTTTCTGTTTGCTGAACAACAGACGGTCTGACATGAGTGTTAATTAAGATATGAATTAAACATGAAGATATGCAGATCTTTGGTTAAAGTGCACTTTAACTACACACACAGACACACACACACACACACACACACACACACACACACACACACACACACAGAGAGAGAGACACACACACACACACACACACACACACACACACACACACACAGACACACACACACACACACACACACACACAGACACACACACACACACACACAGAGAGAGAGACACACACACACTCACACACACACACACACACACACACACACACACACACAGAGAGACACACACACACACACACACACACACACACACAGAGACACACACACACAGTGTACCTGCAGCTTGCGTTCATGGTCTCCGCTGCAGAGCGAGTTGAGAGAAACTTTGAAGGTTTTCCACACCGGGTTCAGATTATTCATCACCGTCTGAGAGAGAGACAACTGTAGTTTGTTTAAAGGATTTCACAACAACAAACTACAAAGATGGCGCCTCATCTTCCAGAGAAAGTGACCCCGATGCACAAAATGGACGTTGTGTCTTTGAAAGTTTCACACTGAAATACTGTTAGGGTTCTCATGCATATGTGTTGTCAGATGTGTGTGTGTGTGTGTGTGTGTGTGTGTGTGTGTGTGTGTGTGTGTGT
>NW_023266427.1:0-2479 GCF_013103735.1 Etheostoma cragini
GACGTTAGAGAGAATGCAGCTTTAAGGAGTCTCCCCCTGCTGGACGTTAGAGAGAATGCAGCTTTAAGGAGTCTCCCCTGAAAACATTGCGGCATCAGAGGATCCCAACATCATGAAGACAAACCGAAACAAGCACAAACGAGCTCTAAGGAGAATAGTAAAAGGCTTTATGAGTTGTAGGTCCTTCTACTTCATCTCCTTCGGGAAAACACGTAAAAGTCAGAGTTCATGGAGAAGTAGAGTAGATGTTGACAGGTCTGAGATCTGATCAACTGGCGGTTTCTGCTCTGACGGGTCAGCTCTCTCTCTCTCTCTCTCTCTCTCTCTGTCTCTCTCTGTCTCTCTCTCTCTCTCTCTCTCTCTCTGTCTCTCTCTGTCTCTGTCTCTCTCTTTATCTGTATCTCTCTGTGTGTTCATAAATTCATTTTATATTGAAGTGACAGCACAGCACACGGCCTCGTTTAGTGTGTGTGTGTTTGTGTGTGTGTTTGTGTGTGTGTTGAAGTTCACATGCTCAAACATTAGGTATAATTTCCTATAAATGAGGTTTATTCACCATAATTATTCAAAAATAACTCTAAAACTAAAGTTAATAAGTTAGTGTTACGTAGAGTTAAACGTCAAAAAGCGTCAACTAAAGTGTTGATTTTTACTTCTGACGAAAAGACAACACGAGGGTTAGGAGGTAATTGTCTGTCACGGTGGGTAATTAAGAGCCGTGGCTTGGGGTTAGCGTGTGTTAGCATGGCAGCGGCCAATCAGAGCAGAATGGGCTTTTTCGGGAGGGGCGCTCAAAGAGAAAGGAAAACGGAGAGTTCAAGATAGAGAAACAGACAGTGTGTGAAAAATACAGTGTTCATATAAATCATGTAAATGTTTTAGTAGAAACCCAAAATACATGAAAGAGCCTTAAAATGAGCATTATATGGGACCTTTAACAGGGGGGGGGGGGTTTAGGGCTCATAACACACACCAAAACCACACACACACACACACACACACACACACACACATACACACACACACACAGACACACAGACACACACACACACACACACACGCACACACACACACACACACACACACACCACACACACACATACACGCACACACACACACACACACACACACACACCAAAACCAAACACACACAAACACGCACACACACAGGCACACACACACGCACACACACACACACGCGCACACACCCCGTAAGTGTAGAAAGACAAACATGTTGTGTGTGTGTTTGCAGGGATGATGACAAGTTGGTAATCCTCTGAAATGCTCACAAATACTCCACAACCACGTTTGCCAGGTCACACACAAACACACACACTCACACACACACACACAGACACACACACACATACACATGCGAGCAAGCACACATGCACAGACACACATAGAAACACACGCACAAACACACACACACACACACATATACATGCAAGCACGCACACATACACAGACACACATACAAACACACGTACAAACACACACATACAAACACACGCACACAAAAACAAACATACACATGCATACAAACACACACTCACACACACACACACGCATGCACTCACACACGTACAGACACTCACACATGCCTGAACGCACAGACACACACACACATACAACTGTATAGTATTAATGGAATGAGCAAGTGTGATGTCATCCATTGGTTTGTTGAGATCTGATTGGAGTAATCGTTACGGGTTAGGGTTAAAATTTTAGAGTTTACGTTTTCTTTAAGATCAACAAGACCGTAATTCATAAAATGATCATTATTCTGTGGAGATCAGATGTTATGCAGCTTTAAGGAGTCTCCCCCTGCTGGATGTTAGAGAGAATGCAGCTTTAAGGAGTCTCCCCCTGCTGGACCTTAGAGAGAATGCAGCTTTAAGGAGTCTCCCCCTGCTGGACGTTAGAGAGAATACAGCTTTAAGGAGTCTCCCCCTGCTGGACATTAGAGAGAATGCAGCTTTAAGGGGTCTCCCTTCTCCATCTGTCCTAATTCATTGGTCCGTTATGATCTTCAGAGTGTCTGATGATGTTCTGCTGTCTGACTTTAACGTCTCCACTCTCTGTATTTTAGGAACAAGTGGAATACGTCTTCCTCATCATCTTCACCATAGAAACCTTCCTGAAGATCTTGGCCTACGGTCTGGTGATGCACCCCAGCTCCTACATCCGCAACGGCTGGAACCTGCTGGACTTCGTCATCGTCATCGTCGGGTTAGAAAACACAGGATTCCTAATTGCCGTTTTGATTTGCACTTCCGGGCCACCGTACTAATTAAGTTATTAACTAATTAACTGACTAACGTAAGACATCTGCAGGACGTGAGTCTCTACTAACAGCAGAGTGAATTAAATCGCCTGAAAGGGGACGAAAACCCAGCGACTCGTCACCTGATGAGGTCACAGTGAGTCCTGCAGGTCCCCAGCTTCATGTTCTCGCCGTGGGGGGGGGGGGGGGGGG
>NW_023266428.1:0-2328 GCF_013103735.1 Etheostoma cragini
GTGTGTGTCTTTGTCTGTGTGTGTGTGTGTGTGTATATGTGTGTGTCTTTGTGTGTGTGTGTGTGTGTGTGTGTGTATATGTGTGTGTCTTTGTCTCTGTGTGTGTGTGTGTGTGTGTGTGTGTCTCTCTGTGTGCTTTTTACTGCTGCTGGAACAAGGCAACGTTTATATCCCATTATGGGATGAATAAGTATCATCTAATCATCTATTATTATTATAAATATTATTATTATAAATATTATTATTATTATTATTATTATTATAAATATTATTATTATAAATATTATAATTATTATTATAAATATTATTATTATCATTAGAAGTAGAACACGTTCCCGTGATCCTTGGTCCAGATAAAATACCTTTCATACTCTCAAAGCCTTCTAGTTGTGTAGAAGTGTGCAGACATGCCTCATTTGCATAATTATTCTCCTTAACCTTTATGTAACCTTTATGTTAGAGAGACGGGACGGAGGGACATTAGAGGACAGTTTGGACCCCCTTCTCCTCCAATGAGGTCCTTTATCTTTAGGACTATTTCCATTGTAGATCATCTCTGAAGCATCAGAACTATGAATGAACACATGAGGAATTATGGACTTAACACCAAAGTAGAAATACCTGAAAACATGTCTTATGTTCTAGTTTCTTCAGAGATATTGAAGCCCTGGCCCAGTATCTGGCCCTGGCCCAGTATCTGGCCCAGTATCTGGCCCTGGCCCAGTATCTGGCCCAGTATCTGGCCCAGTATCTGGCCCAGTATCTGGCCCAGTATCCGGCCCAGTATCTGGCCCAGTATCCGGCCCAGTATCCGGCTCTGGCCCAGTATCTGGCCCAGTATCCGGCCCAGTATCCGGCTCTGGCCCAGTATCTGGCCCAGTATCCGGCCCAGTATCTGGATGGAAAATGAAGGCTGGGCTTGCATGATGTCATCATCTCTGCATTAACAAAAGGTCCCAAATGTCTCAGCAGGAAGTTGGAAAATGTTCCCTTCACACAGGGGCAGCTGTTCCCCTGTTGCCATGGAAACGTTATGTAATTTATATAAAAATTAGAATATCGGATTTTTAAATCTCCAAAAGTGTATCGATATCGAGCCCTGGCGTCCCCAGTGTCCTCAGCGTCCCTCAGTGTCCCCATTGTCCTCAGCGTCCCCCA
This sequence comes from Etheostoma cragini, assembly GCF_013103735.1. NCBI lineage: Eukaryota > Metazoa > Chordata > Actinopteri > Perciformes > Percidae > Etheostoma > Etheostoma cragini. Next base: position 1,159 of record NW_023266428.1, read on the forward strand.
GTGTCCCTCAGTGTCCCCATTGTCCTCAGCGTCCCCCAGTGTCCCCATTGTCCTCAGCGTCCCCCAGTGTCCCTCAGTGTCCCCATTGTCCTCAGCGTCCCCCAGTGTCCTCAGTGTCCCCATTGTCCTAAGCGTCCCCCAGTGTCATAAGCGTCCCCCAGTGTCCTCGGTGTCCTCAGCGTCCCCCAGTGTCCCCCAGTGTCCCTCAGTGTCCCCATTGTCCTCAGCGTCCCCCAGTGTCCCCCAGTGTCCCTCAGTGTCCCTATTTTCCTCAGCGTCCCCCAGCGTCCCCCAGTGTCCTCAGTGTCCCCATTGTCCTAAGCGTCCCCCAGTGTCCTAAGCGTCCCCCAGTGTCCTCGGTGTCCCCAGTGTCCTCAGCGTCCCCAGTGTCCTCGGTGTCCCCAGTGTCCCCGGCGTCCCCAGTGTCCCCGGCGTCCCCAGTGTCCTCTCCGTCTGTCTCTCTCTGTGTACAGGAGATTATTTGGTGAATGTTGAAAACATCAAAAGAAGTGACAAGCATTGAAAAAGTTAAATACATCAATAAGAACCGTCAGGTTGCCATGACACAGAATATGTTTTATTATGTATCATAATTAATTATAATGAATGATTATGTGTAATATTTTGAACGTGTTGTTCACACAGGGAGGGAGGGAGAGAGAGAGAGAGAGAGGGAGAGACGGAGAGAGAGAGAGGGGGGGAGGGAGGGAGGGAGTGGGGGCGGGGATCTCTCTGTGTGAGGTGTCATGGCCGCTGTGATAAAAGGTCAAAGGAGGTAAATGTCGGCGTGTTCGCGTGTCGGCTCCTCTGATCCTCCTGTGATCAGCTGACGACCTCTGGTCCAATCAGCTGACGACCTCTGGTCCAATCAGCTGACGACCTCTGGTCCAATCAGCTGACGACCTCTGGTCCAATCAATAACAGATAGGAACCAATCATCAACAATACACGACATAACAACACACAAGAAAACAATACACAACAAACCAACACACAACATAACACACAACAAAACAATACACAACATACATGACTTTTTGAATACAGAACATAACAGCACATGACAAAACAACACATGACAAAACATCACACGACAAAACAACACACGACAAAACAACACACGACATAACAACACACGACATAAAACACGACATAACAGCACATGACATA
>NW_023266429.1:0-2385 GCF_013103735.1 Etheostoma cragini
CTATATGTGAAGACGTCCTGTAGTTCTATATGTGAAGACGTCCTGTAGTTCTATCTAAGACTGACCTGGATGTCGAGACACTGCAGCACCGACACGCAGAACGTGGCCGTCTTTCCCGTTCCCGACTGTGACCTGAACACAGAGATCAGCTGTTAGAGAACAACATGGCCGCTGGGCTACAGTCACATGACCAGCGGCGGAGGATCTTACTGGGCGATGACGTCTCGGCCTTTGATGATCTGTTTGATGGCTCGCTGCTGGATGGCTGACGGCTTCTCGAACCCTGAAACACACAGTCACGTGATCAGAGACCCCCCCCTGTCTGACCAAGGAGACACCATCATCGGGGTCTACCTGCTGCTGCTCGGTGGGTAGACACACACACAGATACACTCACACACACACACACACACAGACACACAGATACACAGATACACAGATACACACACACACACACACACACACACACACACACACACACACACACACACACACACACACCCCTCTGGAGCCATGAATGGATGTGTAAAACAGGTGATTCTATGAACAATAGCACGCGGCCGTAGCCTTGCCGGTCTCTGCCGTTAACTGACGTGACAGGAAACAACGACGTAAACGGGACTAATCTGACGTTAGTGTAGGAGAGCTACTGCGCAGGCGCTAACTAACTGGTAAGAAGAGGATATAAAGGCTGTAAATAGTCCGGATTACTCCTGTCATAATGTACTGAATCTGATTTCTCCGGTAACATTACATTACATAACATTATATAACACTATTGCTATTAATATCATAACTGACAAACACGCGCAGCGTCAACGGGAGGAGCTAATGCTAATGCTAACTGAAGTTACCAGTTCTACAACTAAAACATGCATCCATGTAAAGCAGCTGCTGCATTATATAACCCCCCGGTCGGCGGGTGGAGGTCCCGTCTGCTGTGTGGGAATCGGTTAGTCTCTGGACAGATATCACGGTCAGAACGGTTAGCTTTAGCATCCGGAGCTAACGGGCCCGGAGGCCGCGCGGATCCCCGGCCTACCGTAAGCGTAGATGCCGCGGAGCAGGTCCTCCCGCAGCCCCATGGTGTCGAAGGTGGGGGTCACATCCACCTCCTCGCTGGTCTCAAACTCCACCTTAGTCATGTCTTCTTCCCGGAGAAGTCTCTTCCTGCCCTGAACCGCGGCGGCCGTCATTTCTCTTCTTTATTCCGCTGAAAGCGCCGTGTAGCTCCGTTAAACCTTCCGCTAGCAAGGGGGGAAAGAGCGCAGAGTGTCGCGCCGGTGACGCTGACCTGTCTTTGTGACGTCATTGGCGCGACACTCTTTCCGCTCTTTCTCCCCGCCCCTTCCGGGGTGAGCGCAGTGTTAAATGAAGCCTTGTTCCCAACGGGTGTTACTATGTATTCTATTAAAAACATGTTGTTTTATTCTTTCACGTCATGGATCTGTTTCTATTGTATTTAATACTTCTGTTTCCTGGTCTCATGTTGTATAACTTACAATCTCTTTCTTTATAATGTTATGTTTTGAGCTGTGATGATATATTATAAATGAATAAATAAATAAATAAATAGAAATGCAGGAGGAGTTACTAATGTGTTTGGAACAGAGGATTATGGTGATATAGAGTCTTATGATATATTGAAGCCTGTATATTATTTATTGTTATTTATGTGACCAGACATGCAGTCTCGTGGGTAAAGTAGTGATTATTTACATAGTCTCCTGGGTAAAGTAGTGATTATTTACATGGAGTCTGGTGGGTAAAGTAGTGATTATTTACATGGAGTCTGGTGGGTAAAGTAGTGATTATTTACATGGAGTCTGGTGGGTAAAGTAGTGATTATTTACATAGAGTTTCGTGGGTAAAGTAGTGATTATTTACATGGAGTCGGGTGGGTAAAGTAGTGATTACTTACATGGAGTCTGGTGCTTAAAGTAGTGATTATTTACATGGAGTCTGGTGGGTAAAGTAGTGATTATTTTCATGGAGTCTGGTGGGTAAAGTAGTGATTATTTACATGGAGTCTGGAGGGTAAAGTAGTGATTATTTTCATGGAGTCTGGTGGGTAAAGTAGTGATTATTTACATGGAGTCTGGAGGGTAAAGTAGTTATTATTTACATGCAGTCTGGTGGGTAAAGTAGTGATTATTTACATGGAGTCTGGTGGGTAAAGTAGTGATTATTTACATAGAGTCTGGTGGGTAAAGTAGTGATTATTTACATGGAGTCTGGTGGGTAAAGTAGTGATTATTTACATGGAGTCTGGAGGGTAAATTAGTGATTATTTACATGCAGTCTGGTGGGTAAAGTAGTGATTATTTACATGGAGTCTGGTGCTTAAAGTAGTTATTATTTACGTGCACGAGTAGTGACGAGTAG
>NW_023266430.1:0-3133 GCF_013103735.1 Etheostoma cragini
TAGAGTGAAAGAGGATAAGGACCTAATTTTTCCATCTTTCCATCTTGCGGGGCATGTGCTAACTGTTGGATGCAAAATAAAGTATCTGGGTCACATCATAACAGATCAAATGTCAGATGATGAGGACATGTATAGGCAGCGGTGCATGTTATATATGCAGGCTAACATGCTAACAGGCTAACAGGCTAACAGGCTAACAGGCTAACGTGCTAACATGCTTGCCAGGAAGTTTTCCTGGTGTTCTGTTACTGTGAAGATAAAACTCTTTAAAGCATATTGTACTACTTTTTACACTGCCCCCATGTGGGTCAAGTTTAAAAAGGCAAGCTACAATAAGCTGCAGGTCGCTTATGATGACTGTTTGCGTAGTCTACTTGGGAAACCCAGGTGGTGTAGTGTAGGTGGTGTAGTGTAGGTGGTGTAGTGTAGGTGGTGTAGTGCAGGTGGTGTAGTGTAGGTGGTGTAGTGTAGGTGGTGTAGTGCAGGTTATATATATATATATAAATATATATATATATATATATATATATATATATATATATATATATATATATATATATATATATATATATATATATATATAACGGTGGCGCATTACTTCCATGGTATGGATCTGTCCTGTGGGGGTAGTTTGGTAGTTTGGGATTACCTGGGTGGAGAATCACGTAAACACATTAAAGGACCAGAACCCTTCTTACTTCATGTCGTCAAACTGGTCCCTCAGGACCCGGGTCATCTTCCGGATGGCCTTGGCTGTGTCTCTCAGTGATTGGCTCGCTTCAGTCACGTGATTCTTCTTGATCTGCTCTGTCCAGTTGTCAATCGCCTCAGGAAGTGCAAACGCCATCCCAACCGCCCCCCCCACAGCCTGGCGAGAACAGGGATCAACGTCTCATTAGTATTCATGTTCTCACTCCGAGGAAACTACATCAACATGGATCTGACCTGGCTACAGTCAGTCTGTGTGAACATGGTCATTTCCCCTTGTGGGATTAATAAACTGTTCATTATTATTATTTTTATTATTATCATTATTATCATTATTATATACTTACGATGGCCCCTCCTTTGAGGACTGTTTTAAATGCAGCTGAAGACAGCAGTTTGACGAGTTGTCCCGTTCCTTTAGTAATTAAATATGTATATTTTTTCCCACTACCTTTAAATGTGAAGAAAGCTAAAATTCCCAAATATCCGGTGAGGGCTGCGATGCTGAAGACCAGGCGGGGCCCCGTGCACCGGGGTCCTTTACTGAAGAAAAACTGGATATCGTCGCCCCGCATGCGGAGGTCGATTCCCCGATCCAGTCCGCTCCGCCGGGCCAGGGCTCTCAGGACCTCCGTCATGACGTGCCGGTCCAGATCGTCCGGGTCGGCGAAGGACCTCGCCTCCCGCTGCTCCGCCTTCAGTCGCTCGAACCCGTTCTGGATTTCTTCTGCTATGTTGCTGCTGCTCTGCTCGATGGTCCTCGCCTCCTTCAGCGTGCTGCCGGATAGGAAGTTCTCCGTGATCTTAGTCGCCACGGATACCGTGACACCCACGCCTGAATACGCGGCCCCCAACAGGCCGAGGAATGGAGCCGCCGCTCCAGCCGTCAGCACCGCTGCCACGCCGGCCCCGATCAGGCACGCAGCGCCCGCCACCGCCACGCTGCTGCCGACGCACTGCCCGGCGTTGCATTTCTCCCTGAGGGACTCCAGCTCCCGGGCCAGGGTCTCCAGCTGCTCGGCACAGCGCTCCCTCTGCCGGATCCAGGAGAACATCAGGTCCAGCAGCCGGTCGGCGGCGGCCATGATGGAGGTCTCCGTGTCCTCCTGGTCCTCGCACCGGGGAGCAGGAACCGGCCTGAAAGACACGACAAAGTCAGCGCCCCCTAGTGGTGGTGGGAAACACACGGTTGGGGATTGGATCACAGCCGAGGGTCTACTGGACCCTCCTGCGAGAAAATTAAAACAAATGACTAAAATAAAAAATAAAATACAAAAAAAAAACAGTTACTAGAACAATCAATATTTTTTATTCCATGATTTAAAAGTCACAATCTCGCAAAAGTGTTTGTTGCCGGTAGTTTTTTAATCTTAATTTTTTTCTTGCAAAGATATCTGGCAGATCTTTTTTTTTTTTTTAATTATTAAAGTTTTTATTATTATTTTTCAGAACATAAGTATATAACCCCTCCCAACCCCCCCACAAAACAAAACCAAAACTACCAAAGCAACCAGGCCAGCGCATATCAAATCAATAAGTTTCACAGAAAATTGACATTTACAAATATCCTCGATGTTAGCAGAAACATCCACGGTGAACAATAGCTTACAGTAAACAATACTTTCAAAACAGATGTTCATCAAAGAAGTTTACTTGTCCCAGTATTGCAGGAAAGAAAATAGTTCCAAGATTTCTTGAAGTTTTCTATGTCATCATTTAGCTTAGCCAGCATTTGTTCATATGACACGATTTCCAACATTAATCCCAGCCAGCTTTTAAAGGTCGGAACAGTTGAAGATTTCCATAGTCTGAGGATTATTCTGCCAGCCGTGACCGTGGCAGATCTTTTAAATAAAACTCATGATCTCTTGTCTAGACCGCTCTATAATTTACAGATAGAGCAGGTCTAGATCTCACTCCAAAGTCTGGTCTGTGACCTGGTCTGTGATCTGGTCTGTGAGTACGTGGAGACCTAGTGTCTGGATCCTGGAGCTGAGAGACTTCCTGTTATTATCTCCCCGGTGGAACCTCATGTAAACAGGAAGCGTTGCATGCCAGAGCTGCTACACGGACCAGATCCACGGTCTCTGGGATTCTTTCAAGAGTTTCCACATGTCTGTGGACCATGACCATGATCTCACGGTCCAGAACTGGTCCCGTTACTGAATCTCTGGACCCGGTCATGTCATCGTGTCCACGTGCAGAGCAGTAATGTGAAACTAATGCATTTTAATAGGAAACCTGTTCCGAGACCAGGACTCTTACAGCAGCGAGTAGTCCTGAAGAGCCAGACCTGGGAACAGGACCATCCCCCCAGAGACAGGTGGGTCCTTTCAGCCAGTTTTTACACCTTCTCCCTCAGATTTAAGGTTTTTGTCTTGTTTTTCCACCTTTCAGACCCCCCCCCCCCTTTGTTGCAGTGTAT
>NW_023266431.1:0-1049 GCF_013103735.1 Etheostoma cragini
TGGTTTGCAGAACTGTACCTTTAGATAGAGACTTAAGGCCACTTGGGTTATCATTGGGCTGCTCTATGGTCTTCTGCAAAATGATAAATCCCCAGAGCTCTCTACAGGTTTATAAGCAACAAACGTCCCTGGGTGGACTTGAACCACCATCCTTTCGGTTAACAGCCGACTGCGCTGACCTATTGCGCCACAGAGACTGCTCCGCTCTCATGTTTCATTCAATTTCAAATCAATTGTATTTATAGTATCAATTCATAACAAGAGTTACCTCAAGACACTTTACAGATAGAGTAGAGTAGTTTTATGAGCGGGAGCTCGATCTTTAAGCCACAAGCATTTGCTTTATGGCTTTTTGAGGTTGAGCTGCACATGTATGCTTATCAGGCTATTTTCCTGTTACTCAGAAATTGTGGAAGCTGACTCATGCGGAAATGTAGAAGCTGGACGTGCATTGTATTGTTCTTACATGTCAATTGGATTCTGACTTTGAATTCAAATATTTGGCATCCAAGAAAATTTTGGAACTGATAATGCATGCAATGTTTGATCATTGACATACAGTTACACGCCATGTATCACAAAACTTATGTATTTGCTTGTATTACATCAAGTGACCTGCATACCAATGACGGCAAAGATTAATATGTACAGTACATGGTTTGCAGAACTGTACCTTCTAATAGAGGAAAGGTCACTTGGGTTATCTTGGGGCTGCTCTATGGTCTTCTGCAGAAGGATAAATACCAGAGTTGGCTCACTTCAGGTTATTTAAGCAACAAACATCCCTGAGTGGACTTGAACCACCATCCATTCAGTTAACAGCCGACGGCGCTGACCTATTAAGCCAGGCTGGGGAACATTAGTCTGTTGGGGGGTAAAGAAAGGAAGAGGAGGGAAAAAATATTGATTAATTCAGAAATTATTGTTTTGTTAAGTCATTATCATTACTCTAACTTTAGCTTTGACTTTATTGTTGAATTCAGTAAGTGCTACTTGTTGGGGCAGTTGAACATGCCAATGCTACAGACTAACTGAAGATGGATCTAATT
>NW_023266432.1:0-1221 GCF_013103735.1 Etheostoma cragini
TAGAGCCATAGTATGGTATGTCGAAAAAGTGATTAAAAAGACATAGTATAGTATGTCGAAAAAGGGGGAAAAAGAGCCATAGTAGAGTATGTCGAAAAAGAGCGATAGTATAGTATGACAAAAAAGTGATTAAAAAGACATAGTATAGTATGTCGAAAAAGTGATAAAAAGAGCCATAGTATAGTATGTCAAAAAAGTGATTAAAAAGCCATAGTATAGTATGTCGAAAAAGTGGGAAATAGAGCCATAGTATAGTATGTCGAAAAAGTGATTAAAAAGACATAGTATAGTGTGTTGAAAAAGAGAAGAAAAGAGCCATAGTATAGTATGTCAAAAAAGTGATTAAAAAGACATAGTATAGTATGTCGAAAAAGAGCCATAGTATAGTATGTCGGAAAAGTGATAAAAAGCCATAGTATAGTATGTCAAAAAAGTGATTAAAAAGCCATAGTATAGTATGTCAAAAAGTGGGAAATAGAGCCATAGTATGGTATGTCAAAAAAGTGATTAAAAAGACATAGTATAGTATGTCGAAAAAGGGGGAAAAAGAGCCTTAGTATATTATGTTGAAAAATGATAAAAAGCCATAGTATAGTATGTTGAAAAAGAGAAGAAAAGAGCCATAGTATAGTATGTCAAAAAAGTGATTAAAAAGACATAGTATAGTATGTCGAAAAAGAGAAGAAAAGAGCCATAGTATAGTATGTCCAAAAAGTGATAAAAGAGAAGAAAAGAGCCATAGTATAGTATTTCAAAAAGTGAATAAAAAGACATAGTATAGTGTGTTGAAAAAGAGAAGAAAAGAGCCATAGTATAGTATGTCAAAAAAGTGATTAAAAAGACATAGTATAGTATGTCGAAAAAGGGGGAAATAGAGCCATAGTATATTATGTCGAAAAAGAGCCATAGTATAGTATGTCGAAAAAGTGATTAAAAAGACATAGTATAGTATGTCAAAAAAGTGGGAAATAGAGCCATAGTATGGTATGTCAAAAAAGTTATTAAAAAGACATAGTATAGTATGTCGAAAAAGGGGGAAAAAGAGCCATAGTAGAGTATGTCGAAAAAGAGCCATAGTATAGTATGACGAAAAAGTGATGAAAAAGTGGGAAAAAGAGCCTTAGTATATTATGTTGAAAAATTATAAAAAGCCATAGTATAGTATGTTGAAAAAGAGAAGAAAAGAGCCATAGTATAGTATGTCAAAAAAGTGATTAAAAA
>NW_023266433.1:0-1337 GCF_013103735.1 Etheostoma cragini
AGCTAGAACACAACAAGGACACAACTAGAACCACAGCTAGAACCACAACTAGAACACAACTAGAACCACAACTAGAACCACAACTAGAACCACAACTAGAACACAACTAGAACACAACTAGAACCACAGCTAGAACCACAGCTAGAACACAACAAGGACACAACTAGAACCACAGATAGAACCACAACTAGAACCCAACTAGAACCACAACTAGAACACAACTAGAACCACAGCTAGAACACAACTAGAGCCACAACTAGAACCGCAACTAGAACACAACTAGAACCACAACTAGAACACAACTAGAACCACAGCTAGAACACAACTCGGACACAACTAGAACACAACTAGAACACAGCTAGAACACAACTAGAACCACAGCTAGAACACAACTCGGACACAACTAGAACCAAAGATAGAACCACAACTAGAACACAACTAGAACCACAGCTAGAACACAACTCGGACACAACTAGAACCACAACTAGAAGCACAGATAGAACCACAACTAGAACACAACTAGAACCACAGCTAGAACACAACTCGGACACAACTAGAACACAACTAGAACACAGATAGAAAACAACTCGGACACAACTAGAACACAACTAAACCACATCTAGAACACAACTAGAACCACAGCTAGAACCACAGCTAGAACACAACAAGGACACAACTAGAACCACAGCTAGGACCACAACTAGAACCCAACTAGAACCACAACTAGAACCACAACTAGAACCACAACTAGAACACAACTAGAACCACAGCTAGAACACAACTCGGACACAACAAGAGCCACAACTAGAACACACCTAGAACCACAACTAGAACACAACTAGAACACAACTAGAACCACAATTAGAACACAACTAGAACAACAGCTAGAACCTCTACTAGAACACAACTAGAACCACAGATAGAACCACAACTAGAACACAACTAGAACCACAGCTAGAACACAACTCGGACACAACTAGAACACAACTAAACCACATCTAGAACACAACTAGAACCACAGCTAAAACCACAGCTAGAACACAACTAGGGCACAACTAGAACCACAGCTAGAACACAACTCGGACACAACTAGAAGCACAGATATAACCACAACTAGAACACAACTAGAACCACAGCTAGAACACAACTCGGACACAACTAGAACACAACTAGAACACAGCTAGAACCCAGCTAGAAAACAACTCGGACACAACTAGAACACAACTAAACCTCATCTAGAACACAACTAGAACCACAGTTAGAACCACAGCTAGAACACAACAAGGACACAACTAGAACCACAGCTAGAACCACAACTAGAACCCAACTAGAACCAC
>NW_023266434.1:0-209 GCF_013103735.1 Etheostoma cragini
TGTTAGGACCATTTTAGTAAAATGTGCACTGATGCTAAAGCTACCTAGAGCCATGGGGAAACCAAGTAAATCAATGCTCTGTCAGGAGTGGGATTTGAACCCACGCCTCCATTTGGAGACCAGATGTCCGTTTACACAGGAAGGAGTCAAACCTTGAGTCTGGCACCTTAGACCACTCGGCCATCCTGACTGGTGGTGCTATAGAGAGA
>NW_023266434.1:219-362 GCF_013103735.1 Etheostoma cragini
TTTCTTTTAACTTCTACATCAATATTCTAAACATGTGAGTGTATACAATTTGCACTGAGGTTAATGCTTACATTTAACACTGGGAAAACCAAATGCGCTAAAGCTGTGTCAGGACTGGGATTTGAACCCACGCCTCCACTTGA
>NW_023266434.1:525-683 GCF_013103735.1 Etheostoma cragini
TATGATTCATTTGTACCTTCTACATTAAGATTTATGAAGTATTTGCCAAGTTTCAGTGCACACAAAGCATGTAGTGATACAAAGACATCGAGCCAGGATGGTATTTCCTTTATTGTAAGGACCATTTTAGTAAAATGTGCACTGAGGCTAAAGCTACC
>NW_023266434.1:816-950 GCF_013103735.1 Etheostoma cragini
GACCAGAAGTCCCTTTACACAGGAAGGAGTCAAACCTTGAGTATGGCGCCTTAGACTACTCGGCCATCCTGACTGCTGGAACTGTGGAAAGACTATCATGATTTTCTTTTGCCTTCTGCATCAATATTCTAAAC
>NW_023266434.1:960-1266 GCF_013103735.1 Etheostoma cragini
ATAAAATTTGCACTGAGGTTAACGCTTACATTTAACACTGGGAAAACCAAATGCAATAAAGCTGTGTCAAGACTGGGATTTGAACCCACGCCTCCATTAGGAGACCAGAAGTCACTTTACACAGGAAGGAGTCAAACCTTGAGTCTGGCGCCTCTGACCACTCGGCCATCCTTACGACTAGCGTGGTTGGTTAACTTCTATGATTCATTTGTACCTTCTACATTAAGCTTTATGAAGTATTTGCCAAGTTTCAGTGCACACAAAGCATGTAGTGATGCAAAGACATCAAGCCAGGATGGTATTTCC
>NW_023266434.1:1384-1605 GCF_013103735.1 Etheostoma cragini
CCAAGTAAAGCAATGCTGTGTCAGGAGTGGGATTTGAACCCACGCCTCCATTTGGAGACCAGAAGTCCCTTTACACAGAAAGGATTCAAACCTTGAGTCTGGCGCCTTAGACCACTCGGCCATCCTGACTGGTGATGCTATAGAGAGACTACCATGATTTTCTTTTAACTTCTAAATCAATATTCTAAACATGTGAGTGTATAAAATTTGCACTGAGGTTA
>NW_023266434.1:1688-1882 GCF_013103735.1 Etheostoma cragini
GAAGACCACAATACCCTTTCCACAGGAAGGAGTCAAACCTTGAGTTTGGCGACTTTGACCACTCGGCCATTATTACGTTTAGTGTGGTTGGTTGACCTATTTTATTTATTTGTACATTCTACATTAAGATTTATGAAGTATTTGCCAAGTTTCAGTGCACACAAAGCATGTAGTGATGCAAAGACATCAAGCCA
>NW_023266435.1:0-1213 GCF_013103735.1 Etheostoma cragini
GAGAGAGAGAGAGAGAGAGAGAGAGAGAGAGAGAGAGAGAGAGAGAGAGGGAGGCAATACCTCAACAAAAATATTTGAAATTATTCCAGCATTAAGCGGGAGAAACAAGCTTTAATGTCTCCTTACAGGAAAGATTAGCATCCGTTAGCTTCAAATAAAAAGATCTGTTGTTGCCGCTGACAACCTCAGATTATTATTCTAAGTGTGTGACAACATTATGGGATGGATCCCGACGGAGATAGACCTTTTAGTTAAAGGGTAAGATCCTTCTAGTTCAACATGAAACAGAAATCACCATCACCAAACCCACCAGACTCCATGTAAATAATCACTACTTTTAGCGTGTTTAGAGCAGCATATCTCCACCAGACTCCATGTAAATAATCACTACTTTTAGCGTGTATAGAGCAGCATATCTCCACCAGACTCCATGTAAATAATCACTACTTTTAGCGTGTATAGAGCAGCATATCTCCACCAGACTCCATGTAAATAATCACTACTTTTAGCATGTATAGAACAGCATATCTCCACCAGACTCCATGTAAATAATCACTACTTTTAGCGTGTATAGAGCATCATATCTCCACCAGACTCCATGTAAATAATCACTACTTTTAGCATGTATAGAACAGCATATCTCCACCAAAGGATCTTACTCTTTAACAAACAGGTCTATGTCTCTAGGTTTTAACACAGAAACAATAATCTGAGACTGTCAGAGGAACAAACAGCACTTTGACGCTAACTAAAGGTGAACAACGGCCAACCTTTAACATTGCTGCTTGTTTCACAGTTGCCTAAACTGAAGGAGAAACCAACGCACACACACAACAACACACACACATACGCACACACACACAAACACGTAACATACACACACACACAACAACACACACTCTTACTGTATGCACCTACATCCTCCCTCCCTCTCTCCCTCTCTCCCTCTCTCTCTCACATTCACACACATAACATACGTGCACGTGCACACAGACACACACAAAACATACGCACACACACACAAAACATACAAACAAACGTGCACACAAACACACACACACACAACATACGCGTGCACACACACGCACACACACAAAACATACAAACAAACGTGCACGCACACACAGACACACACATACATACACTCAACATACACGTGCACACACACACACTCACACACACACACACACACACACAAAACGTACAAACAAAC
>NW_023266436.1:0-192 GCF_013103735.1 Etheostoma cragini
TTTAAGCCAGCTTTTACGTGGCCGTTCCTGAGTGCCCTGTTCATCACCACCTCAGTCATTGTATTATTTTCCCACATCTGTTTGCATGTCCAGTCCTTGTACTTACCTCTCATCTCTTTTCCCTCCTCAGTTCCACTCCGGTCAGCTGGCTCCTGGCTCCCCTCCTGGGCCTCCTCCCTCGGTGCCCCCTCC
>NW_023266436.1:480-677 GCF_013103735.1 Etheostoma cragini
AGGTAGTTGAACTACTAGCAAGCTACAGAAAAATGTATACATGAACTATTAGTGTGATTACATGTAGTTCAGTTTTCCTCAACCCCAAGCAGCTTATTCAACAGTTTTGAGAACCTTCAGGTTTTTACCTCTAGAAATAGCTGGGTTTCACCCTGTGGACTTGTTACGGCCACACCACCCTGAATGCGCCCGCTCTC
>NW_023266436.1:998-1167 GCF_013103735.1 Etheostoma cragini
CAAAACCGATTTTACCTTGTCATATGTGAATAACGACAAATCAGTGGGTAAATAGGACATACATAGAAGCTCAAAATCCCATCGACATCCATTTCCTCTGAAAATCTCACATTTTGAAACTGCCGCTGAAAACGGGCGAATCCCAACAAAGCTAAAAGATGACGTCAGG
>NW_023266437.1:0-234 GCF_013103735.1 Etheostoma cragini
ATAAATCCATGCACCTCTGCTCCAACAGATGTGTCAATAAGTACATATGAGAAATTTCTCGCTTATTTTATTGACAAAAGTAGTATCTCTCAGGAAAATTACCGGTGTTAAATGTAAGGTCTTTTTATCTGCTTCTCCTACACACTCAGCTGTGTATGAGGAATTTAAGCCCGTTTCTCTGACGTTACTTAGTGAGGTTGTACAACACATGAAACCTACCAACTGTCCCTTAGA
>NW_023266437.1:555-727 GCF_013103735.1 Etheostoma cragini
AGAAACCACCAGCAAAATGACTGATACATCATAATTTTCTGAAGTTTCTTGGATGCCAAATATTTGAATTCAAAGTCAAAATCCAGTTGACACGTAAGAAAAATACAATGCACGTCCAGCTTCTACATTTCCTCCTGAGTCAGCTTCCCTAATTTCTGAGTAACTAGAGTAG
>NW_023266437.1:885-1073 GCF_013103735.1 Etheostoma cragini
GCTTAAATAACCTGGAGGGAGACAACTCTGGGGTTCGTCTTTGTGCAGAAGACCATAGAGCTTCCCAAAGATAACCCAGGTGGCCTTACCTCTATTAGAAGGTACAGTTGTGCAAACCATGTACATATTACTTTTTGCGGTCATTGGTATGCAGGTCACTTGATGTAATTCAAGCAAATACATAAGGC
>NW_023266438.1:0-3150 GCF_013103735.1 Etheostoma cragini
TTTTTTTTTTTTTTTTTTTTTTTTTTTTTTGTATATTCTTATGGTTGTGTTTTAGATTTATTGAGGTGTCTATATCAGTCCCCTAGGGGGAGCTAAAAAATGAGATAAAGGGATAGGGTGAAAAAGGTTACACAGTATAAAATTAAAACCATTTTCTGGTCTCCTTCCCCCAAGGGAGGGGGAGTCGGAGAACCAATGGTTACATTTGTAGATAGAGTATAATCAAATGTGTTTGGAAATTGTTTTATCAGGATTGTAATTTAAGGATAAGGTTTAGTTTAATAGGTTAGGATTAGGTGAAAAGCTTGAGGTAAGGTTTTTTGGATAAGGGTCTGGTTCTAAGATTAAGGTTAAGATACAAAGTAATCTCTTTAAATATCCAAAGGTTGCGGATTAAGTTTTGTGTTAAAAAGAAGTTATAGGGTTAAGATTTTTAAAGTGTTAAATTTTGGTTTCTCTGTAATGGTTTTGGAGTAAGAAATTGGTTTTGAAGCTTAATTTTAGGACACATCATCAGTAGTGAACCTCAGTATCATCAAGTGTTTCGGCCATTACCAACTAGACACTCTCCACTGAGGGCGGCCCCGCCAGGATCGATCAAGTCCTGGGGTGTGTCCTATGGTCAATTGGTTTTGGTTTAAAGATAGCATCATAAGGTTTAGGTTTTTAGTATTAAAAAAGGCTACGTTTTAAGATACGAATAGAGTGGATCATAACCTTTATCTTTTAGAGACTAATTTTTGTAAAAAGCGTAAAACTAGGGATCAAGTTTAGATAGAGGAATTGGATATAAGTTTGTATAGAATCTAATGCTATGCTAGGAGACTATTTTTAAGAGAACTAGATTAGAAATCTAAAAGGTGATCACCTGGAAATAAATTAAGGATATTTGTTATTTGTTTGTTGCAGAAGCTGAGTGAAATAAGAGATACGGTAAGTTTAAAAAGGTATGTAAAAGGTAAGTAAAAAACTAAAACATGTCTGATAATTTTCAGGGAAATCAACTGGTTTAAAACTGAAGAGGAGTTAGCGGTTAAAATAGTTAAAGGCTAACGGAAGTTAAGTAAAAAACGGCAAGGTCTCCTTATTATCAAGATAATTAATTGGTTTAAAACTGAAGAGGAGTTGGCGGATAAGTTCATGGCTAAAGCGGTAAGTAATTAGGTAAGTAAACGGTAGAATAAGGTAAGTATAAAGGTAAGTTAAAGTCTAATAAATGTCTAGATAATAAATTGGTTTTAAAACTGAAGAGGAGTTAGCGGATAAATTGATGGCTACAGAGGTAAGTAATTAGGAAAATTTAAGATAAATAAAACCTGGGTAAGTATAAAGGTAAGTATAAGTCTAATAAATACCTAGATAATAAATTGGTTTAAAGTTAAAAGGAGCTAACGGCTAAAGCGCACAATGCTAACGGAAGTCAAAAGAAGGAGGGCCTAGGTCCCGTTGCATCCACGGCCTGACCACCTAAGCTGGGTCAGGGGATGGAAAATTTAGGTGGTAAAAAATTTTTTTTGGAGGGTCCAGTTTCAACCAGATAAGGACCAAATTAGACGTATGTGGTGTAGATGGGCTGTTGCGTTGGGTGGGGCTAACCCCCGTAGAAGACTGGGCTACGTTTAAGGTCCTGATGCCCTGGACCACCACACCCGCAGTGCTGTCCTAGAGGCGGACACGGGGGGCCGCATACTTACCGCCTGTCTGACGAAACCGTTCGTTAACACCGCTAGGTATCCCCGGTTAGAAGTCAGAGCAAGGCCGAAGCTTTGGTTTCTGGAGGTCTAGGAGGTCTGGAAGTTCACTAAAATAAAACAAGGGGGAACCAGCAAAGGGCCAGGACCCCCTTCTAAAAGTGACCCAGCATAGGGCCAGGTCACCTTTCTAAAAGCAACCCAGCATAGGGCCAAGTTGCTTTTCTAAAAATAACCCAGCAGAGGGCCAAGTTATTTTTTTGTGAGCATTCCTGTACTCCATACAGCGCACAGTCCCAGGAAATGCTGATGCTAAAGCTAATTTAAGGAGCCAATTCTTGGATTTTGAAGAAAAAATTCTTAAGAAATTTCAACTTCAAAATTAATTTTTAGACCTTTCCTGTGTACCATACAACGCAAGACCCCAGGAAAGGTTTTTAGAGCTCTATACCTAAGTATATGCATAAACCTGTGTCCCATACAACGCACAACCCCAGGTATGCAGAGTGACTCACCGTGAAAGATGCGTCCTCAGAAGCTCTGAAGTCTGGGTCAATTACTTGAGGGTAGTTATTGTAAGAACGGTATTTTTCGATCACGGTGTATACCCCAACATGCATTGTAACGGTTAAATTAAGATATTCGTCCAATAAGAAATCGCTATCTTGAGACGTCACTAGGTGGCAGTAAAAGACTGGTCAGATTCCAATTATTTCAAAAGGGACGCAATACCAGAAGCCACCCACTGGGGGTAGTGTTGTTAATGGATTTCAACTGTAATATAAATGAACCCTAGGGGCAGTATTATGCATGAATTACTTTTTAATTAAAATTGGCCACAAGGGGCAATGTTACCCACTGAAATCCATTTTATCGTAAAAGACCACTAGGGGTAGTATTGTTCAGGCGTTTTAATATAAATGGCCTCTGGGGGCAGTATTACATGAAGTCAACAACCTCTAGGGGCAGTGTTTACCCATAAAGTCCAAAGTTGAATAGAAATTAATAAAAATTAATAACAATTAATAACAATTGATATCAATTAATAAAAATTAATGACAATTAAGGAGAGTTAATATAGATTAATAAAAATTAATAAAAATTAGTAACAATTGATATCACTTAATAAAAATTAATGACAATTAAGGAGAGTTAATATAGATTGATAAAAATTAATAAAAATTAATAAAAATTGAGAAAATGTAATAGAAAATTAGTAAAAATTAATTCTAGAGGTAGTGTTGCGCATAAAGTTAATATTTTGATTGGAGTGGTTAAAAAAATTGTAATTGAATTCAGATTGTAATGCTAAATTAGTGTCAAACTTGACTGAATTGAAAAGGTGGAATTAGGGGTTAGGGTCAGGGGGTTAGGGTTAGGGTAAGGTTAGGGTTAGGATTAGGGGGTTAGGTTTAGAGAAAGGTTAGGGTTAGGGGTTAGGGGGGTTAGGGGTCAGAGG
>NW_023266439.1:0-2137 GCF_013103735.1 Etheostoma cragini
TGCAAAATAAATACATTCTTGCTTGAATATACTTGTTTTAATATAGAAATATCAACTATAGACTGTGGTGAAACAGCTTGCATCAAAACGGTTGGACTTGTAACCCAATCCCTTTGTTAAATCTGAGATTTTTTGTAAAATGTAAATGTGCTGTATTTATGTAACACTTTTCCAGTCTTAACAACTGCTCAAAGCGCTTTTACATCTACATGAAACATTCACACGCTTTCATACACTGTGGCCGGGGCTGCCGTACAAGGTGCCACCTGCTCATCAGATAAACATTCACACACATTCACACTCCGATGCCTAACCCTAACCCAGAAATCCAGAGGTCAAAGTGTATGATTTTTTTAACTATTTATTTGTATGATACAGCTTCAAATAGGTGTTTTAACACCTGACTATCAGCTACAATTCTGACCCTCAAAGACATGTCAGTCAGCCTTCAAAATGTCCACCTCCACTCCATTTAATATCCTAAATTAGATGTACCTTTTTGAGGTCGTTAGCTGCATAAAGACACCTGTCCAGCCCATACCATCAGTAAGAATCCAACTACTAACATGGCCAAGACCAAAGAGCTGTCCAAAGACACTAGAGACAAAATTGTACACCTCCACAAGGCTGGAAAGGGCTACGGGGAAATTGCCTAGCAGCTTGGTGAAAAAAAGGTCCACTGTTGGAGCAATCATTAGAAAATGGAAGAAGCTAAACATGACAAGCTCCATGCAGGATCTCACCTCGTGGGGTCTCAATGATCCTAAGAAAGGTGAGAAATCAGCCCAGAACTACACGGGAGGAGCTGGTCAATGACCTAAAAAGAGCTGGGACCACCGTTTCCAAGGTTACTGTTGGTAATACACTAAGACGTCATGGTTTGAAATCATGCATGGCACGGAAGGTTCCCCTGCTTAAACCAACATATGTCAAGGCCCGTCTTAAGTTTGCCAATGACTGTTTGGAGGATCCAGAGGAGTCATGGGAGAAAGTCATGTGGTCAGATGAGACCAAAATAGAACTTTTTGGTCATATTTCCACTAACCGTGTTTGGAGGAAGAAGAATGATGAGTACCATCCCAAGAACCCCATCCCTACTGTGAAGCATGGGGGTGGTAGCATCATGCTTTGGGGGTGTTTTTCTGCACATGGGACAGGGCGACTGCACTGTATTAAGGAGAGGATGACCGGGGCCCCCAAATTTTGCATTATTTTGGGGACCCTCCTCCTTCCCTCAGTTAGAGCATTGAAGATGGGTCGAGGCTGGGTATTCCAACATGACACTGACCCGAAGCACACAGCCAGGATAACCAAGGAGTGGCTCTGGAAGAAGCATATCAAGGTTCTGGCGTGGCCTAGCCAGTCTCCAGACCTTTACCCAATAGAGATTCTTTGGAGGGAGCTCAATCTTTGGAGGGCTCTTTGGAGGGCTGTTGCTGTTTTTCAGCAACAGCCCAGAAACCTGACTGATCTAGAGGAGATCTGTGTGGAGGAATGGGCCAAAATCCCTTCTGCAGTGTGTGCAAACCTGGTGAAAAACTACAGGAAACGTTTGAATTGCAAACAAAGGTCACAGTACCAAATATTAACATTGATTTTCTCAGGTTTTCAAATACTTATTTGCTGCTGTTTCATACATAAAAAATCATACATTGGGATTTCTGGATTTTAGTTTTTTTCGACTATGTCTCTCACAGTGGACATGCACCTACGATGAGAATTTCAGACCCTCCATGATTTCTAAGTGGGAGAACTTGCAAAATAGCAGGGTGTTCAAATACTTATTTTCTTTACTGTATCTACTGCTGCATTCACTGTCTGTGTCAAGTCCTTCAAAACCTGTTCCTGACTTGCTTTTCAACACATCCTCTGGCCAATACTTTTTGCTTCATTGTGATTGTTGTGTGCCTTCAATATCACACATGTGGATATTATGAAAGAAACTGCCTAGCAAACCCTTCTAACACTTATAAAGGATCCATGGTGTAATGGTTAGTGCTCTGTACTCTGAATCCAGTGATCTGAGTTCAAATCTCAGTGAAATCTAGTTTTTAAGTTAGATGTCTGCTTAAGTTAAGTGTAATGTCTTGTTTGTGTTGTAGTATCTATAGAGATTTGTGGTGTAGTATGGAACCAT
>NW_023266440.1:0-846 GCF_013103735.1 Etheostoma cragini
ACGGATACAGATAATTCATGTGGGATACAGATACAGATACAGATACAGATAATGCTGTACTCGCTCATCCCTAGTTATTTCTGACATCAACAATCTCAGGCAGGTTTATTAAAATCAATAGAGAAAAAGGGGAAGTCATACTCTTAATAAGTAGACTTAAAGAGTATTTGAATAACAAAGACACAAGCATGGACGTTGTGATAAGATGGTGCTGTCTATTGTTGTTTCTGAGATCAACAATACCTTCCGAAGTTGAATAGTTATTGCGTACCCGGTAATATTAGAGAAGAGCTCTCGTTGGCGGTGTAGGCGGACAACTTAGAAAATGTAGCTACTTTACACTTTTAACTCTTAAATCTCCTCTGAATCACCATGTGCACACTTTCAAGCCTCGTTGGCATGCCGACCACGTTCTACAGTAGGTAACTGTGTTTATTTTGCATATTTGTGGGAAAATGCATATTTTTTATTTTATTGCATATGTTCAAAATGCTAAAAAATAGAGATTTTAAACTAGATTCAGTCACAGATGCTTTGTTATGGATTTGAATGACAGCACTGGCTACCTAAGGGTTTCTTTCTAGGAGCGGTTCAAAATTACATTGCACTATTGCTTAGAGCATAATATTTCCAGAGACTTAATTTCTTTTAGGTGGTTAATAGTTATGGTCAAATGAAGCTTCATTAAGCTTTCTGAACAATGTTTGTCATTTTCTGAACACATTCTCTCAGTGGTGTTTTATTATTGGTTGTGCATCTGTGATTGCACTAGAGGTGCTCTCAGTCCAGCACCTCTCCCGCTCATCTTTGTTAGTTTTACACTGTCCAGCATAAATCGCTGACACC
>NW_023266440.1:920-1328 GCF_013103735.1 Etheostoma cragini
GTGGTCATATTCTCACGTTTCCTTCAACCTTTGCACACGGTCTTTTTTCCTGGCCATTTCATGGGGTAATGACAAAGTATCTAGGGTCGATCTTAGCCTTCGTGTGTGTACATATGTTTCCAAAAACATTGTTTTTATTGAGATTAAAGACCAAATTGTTAGTATTTCCGAAATTTTCCCAACCATTGCAACCGTTTTCACAGCCTCGTTGGTGCAGTAGGCAGCTTGTCAGTCTCATAGTTCTCTCGTGAGTTCAACCCTTACTCGGGGCAGGTCTTTTAAAATCCCCCCCCCAAAAAAAGCGATGCTGGAAATACAGTGACAGGTGGTTGAACACTGGCACAACCACATGAATGGAAGTTGTGATTCTCGGTTCTCGGTTTTGAGGCCTCGCCCCTACAATTTATG
>NW_023266440.1:1338-3140 GCF_013103735.1 Etheostoma cragini
ACGTAATCCGGCTAAGAAGCTGCACTTTTCAGAGGTGGAGATTGAAATTTTTATTATTTAATCTGCAATAGATAGAGGGTATAGAAAGAAGAATGAAGGGAAGAAAAGAAACACAAACCGTGTAAATGTGTAAAGGTATGTATGTATGCATCTGTGTCTATGATGTGTAAATAAGTAAAGCATTAGATTTTGTATTTACTAAAGGATAAACGTAGAGAAAGGGGGTCGGACCTGATAAGTTGTTTATGAACTTCTTCCTACTTCTTTTTGAACATGGGAATTGTTTTCTTTGAATGACTTTCAATTTTGGAAGATTGCGCTGAGAAGTACATGGCCTTATGTATCTGTCATTTTAATTCTATATATGTATGCATGAATGTATGTATATGTTTTTTTTATTTTAATATTTTACATGTTCAAATAAACTACCACAACAATAACATTTGCAGTAACTTGTGTCCTATTTGGCAGCCTAAAAACATGCGTTAGGCCGTTGGAAGAATGTGGAATAGAAAGAGATCATTGATGCTGTCACGATAAGCCAAAACAGGAACACAGAAGCAGATCGGGGGCCTGTTGCACGAAAGTAGAATAAAGATTTCCAGGATAAGTGAAAAAGCGCAGCTTGACTTAGTGTGACCTGCTCATCGCGGCTTAATCGGTTGCACGTTTGCCGAGCCAGGATAAACAGGTGAAGCTATGTCAAGCCAGGTGTAGATAGCCAGGATAAGTGCACGTTCACGGCTTTCTCAAATAGACCACGGTATCGATCACAGATTTACTGATGCAGAGATGAGAAGACGCATGCGCCATATGTTTCACCCAATGAGCAGCAGCTTCTACTGGAAAGCAACGAGGAGGGGAAGAATATAATATGCAAAAAGGGAAATACGGCTCTTATAAAACAGAGAAAAAAAGCCCAAAATAGTGGACCCGATTGAATGTGTGGGGGTTTAAAAATATAGTCTTTGCCTCAAAAGAGAGCAGAGGGAACTAATGTTCCTCGGGAAATGGACCAAGGTCTTAAGGCTTAATTTCAAACCCTTATTTACAACGTGAGAACATGTTTTACAACCATGCTCAAATCTCTAAAAGATATTACAAATTCTTTGTACAATTAGGCACATCTATAATTTGGTATACTGCAACATGTCATTGGTTTACTATCACTCTTGAAGAATGCCTTTCTTTGTCAGCAGGATTCAAACCTGCGCAGGGAGACCCCAAAGGATTTCTAGTCCATCGCCTTAACCACTCGGCCACGACAACCTGAAAAGCAGTGCTATACCCGTTTGCACAAATTTTTATAAACTTTTCAAGTGGTTAGTAGAATTGCAGTAATCCAATTTAAAAGTAACAAATGCATGGACTAGTTTTTATGCATGATTTTTAGACAGGATATTCATGTATTTGATGTGATGACTAGTGCACTATGGAAACTTCGGGGCCACGATTTCATGACGAGATTTTTCCGTGAACCTTATTGAGAGTTCAACTCTGAACTCTGAAGTTTTATTGTGCGAAAATGACACGAACAAAGAAATGTGTTTCCGTCCTATTTAGGGTGCTGATGAGTAAAAGCAAAGGTAAGCAAAAGCAAGTACAAAAGGCTCAGCCAAACAGCAAAGCCCACCAAAAATCTCTCGATCACTCATCAGCGTTCCCCTCCAAGGAAGTCTTTAGTAAATGGCTAAAGTCTTGTGCATTATGAAGAGAAACCAGAGTGAGTACAACCGTCTGCTCGAGAGCAGCAGAAAACCCTAGTTGACCCAGTCCAAACCATCGCGGTAAGCCTCACTGGG
>NW_023266440.1:3150-3764 GCF_013103735.1 Etheostoma cragini
ATTATAAGAAGAAACTTAGTAGACTCCTTACTGATGTTTATATCTGTACTCACAGATCTATCTGTCAGATAAATGTAGTTCAGTAAAAGTTACAACATTATGAAATATTGGGACTTTCTATCTTGAAATAGTAGGCCTTTTTATCTTAAAATATTAGGACTTTCTATCTCGAAATATTTGCCTCTGAGGTGTAGTGGAGTGGAGAAAGATGTAGCAGCAGGGGTGAGTCTAGGGTCAGACCTTTGGGGGGGCTCAGCCCCTAATGAGAACAGCTCTAGGTCTAGTGTCCCCATTTTAAGTTTTACAAAAATAAAAAATGACGTGTTTTGAGATATATACGCTTCTGAGAAGAAAATGTCCTTGGATTTGTCTGAGAAATCTGGTCACCTTAGATAAGACCAAACATGTTATTTGATATATCAGTAAATGGTACATCAGCATTTCCAAAAATGCCTTAATCACTTTATTACTAAGTAGAATGTTTAGGATGTCCCAGACTGGATCGTCTTTTGGCAGAAAAATGATGACAGGCTATATATCTGCAAAAGGGGTTAAAGCATCTGAGGGCAGAGTGGGCGCCGTGTTGAGACGTATTCATCAACCCTACCACATTG
>NW_023266441.1:0-1315 GCF_013103735.1 Etheostoma cragini
GTGTGTGTGTGTGTGTGTGTGGTCAAACAGCTGTGAAATAGACTTGCAGCTCTGTAAATTGGCTTTTGCTCTCTCAGATTAACACAACACGAGTACAAACACAACCGACGCAACTTCAAAAGCACTTTCTCTCTCTCTCTCTCTCTCTCTCGCTCTCTCTTCAGATCGCACACACACACACACACACACACACACAGTAGTATGCAGGTAGTGGGTCACATCTGAATTGTTTCCAATAGGCGACCTTTAGCACCGCTGAAGCACCCGACATCCATCACCGTGTGTGAGGACGGAGCTCGCGTGTGAAACAATCTGAAATAAAACCCTAACATGGAAGCTAAGGCTTCGGTCTTTTGCCTCATCATGTTACATGCTCGGCATGATGTCATCACGGTATTTGACACCCGATGCAAAAAACCGGGCTTATGAATAGCCGTGGTATTCCTAATTATTTACAAAGTGTTTATAGCAACACATTGTCACTCCGATCTTTTTAAATGCGAACGCTTGGTCAGGTGCCTTTGTTGTATTTGACTGCTAGCTTGTAGCTAAGCTAGCAGTCTTTTCAAAAACATTTGAGTAATTATTGTTTGGCGTTTATCTAGGGCTATTTGTGGTTGTTTGATGCTAACGTTAGTTCAAAACACAATTCAACTGACAGCCTCTGTTGTGTTTGATGCTAACTTGTAGCTAAGCTAGCAGTGAACCAACTTCGTTGAGTAGGTCCATTTTTACTGTGTTGACATTACAGAAGTCTCTCGTTAGCATCTCGTTAGCATCTCGGAGGCTACCTCAGACGTTACAGAAGTCTCTCGTTAGCATCTCGGAGGCTACCTCAGACGTTACAGAAGTCTCTCGTTAGCATCTCGGAGGCTACTTCAGACGTTACAGAAGTCTCTCGTTAGCATCTCGGGGGCTACTTCAGACGTTACAGAAGTCTCTCGTTAGCATCTCATTAGCATCTCGGAGGCTACTTCAGACGTTACAGAAGTCTCTCGTCAGCATCTTATACGCTACTTGTCGCAAAGTGACGCATGCACGACTTAATTCTGCCCTCTCCTCACATCGGGGGGTTGACAATAGGAAGCATATGAAGATACAGGAAATGACATCACAAGAAGCCGAAGTAGACGGCTGTGGAGGCCTCGGCGGAGTGTTGCTGCTGCAGAGTACAGACGGGTGTCCATGTCTCTCAGATCAGCTGTCCACTGGATCTGAAAGCGTGATGTGACGATTCGCCGACACAGAGCCCCCGAATGCTCCGAGCAGATAAAGAAGGAAACAAGTGTGTGTGTGTGTGTGTGGGGGGGGGGGG
>NW_023266442.1:0-1441 GCF_013103735.1 Etheostoma cragini
GACAGAGGTCTAGAGGGGACGGAGGTCCAGAGGGGACAGAGGTCTAGAGGGGACGGAGGTCCAGAGGGGACAGAGGTCCAGAGGGGACGGAGGTCTAGAGGGGACGGAGGTCTTACGTTAGCAGTCCCGTCTCGTGGCCTTTGGTCCCCACAGACGAGCTGAGGTTGATGATGAGACGCAGGACCTCCTTCCTCAGCAGGACGCGGGACGCTGGCCCGTCCTCCGAGATCGCCTTACTGCCTGGGGGGGGGGGGACAGGAAGCCATTTTACAGTTCAGGTTCCTTACGGGACTCGTCCCAGAAAGATTAATAAAGAGTCACGTTACAAAACAAAGGCACAAAAATCCCAAAACAGCAACAAAACATCTAAAAGACATAAAAAATCAAAATAAAACGCCAAAAACGAGAAGAAAAGCAACAAAATGTGAAAAGAAAACCGACAAAGTGACAAAAGCAAAGGAAAGAAGCAAGAACATTTCTGAAAAAACTAAATCATTAAAACTGTTTTTCTTCCTGATGTCCGTCAGACTTTAAAAAGAATAAAGGGTTATTCCAACATTTAATAACTTAAAGGGCCCATATCAGGAAAATCTCTCTTTTTCTGGGAATTGGGGGAGTTATTCTGTCTCTGGTGCTTCCACACGCATACAACCAGGAAAATAAAATACAATACAGGACATTAGAAAAACAACGTTGTTAAATGTGTCACAGAATGTTGAAAAAAGCTGAAGAATGCAACAAAAAAACCTTCAAAAATGCTGTAAGAAGTGAAGCATAGACTTCTTTAAATCTCCCAAAACAAACAGAAATGTAGAAACTGAATCTCAGCTGTTAAAGGGCCCATGTTATGAAAAAATACATATCTCTTTTTCTGGGATTTGGGGATATTTTGTGTCTCTGGTGGTCAAAAACAATCAGAACGTTTGAAAAATAACTCAGAAAAAGTCAAAAAAGCTGAAAAATGCAACAAAAACCTTCAATAAAACCGAATCTCAGCTCTTAAAGGGCCCATATTATTATAATATTATTATAATATGTTATGAAGGAATTAAGGATCCCCCCCTCCATGGTGCTGGGGAGCGCCCCCTCTGTTCAGGAGGAGAACCGGCTCCGGTGTCATGATGACATCACACTGACGCTCGCCCGGCCGTCTACGGCCCGTTACCGGGACCTGGTCTTACCTATGACGATGTCGGCCGGGATGGGGGTGCTGCACATGGACCCCTGGGACACGACGGCGTCGCTGCAGCCCGACACCCCCGAGAACCTGGACTGGGGCATCACCTCCAGGCGATGGCCGCTCTGCCCCCCCCACGACGGGAAGTCCACGTAGTCTGGGACACAAACACACAAATATAAATACAAATAAAACTAGAACTGCACGCAGTTTCAACGGGGCCCAAGCCTCCCCTCGCCAGTCGTCCCCGGCGACACGGGGAGC
>NW_023266443.1:0-165 GCF_013103735.1 Etheostoma cragini
CCTGTAGGGTAACATTACAGCTTGTTTCTACCTGATGATGAACATCTGTCCTGTAGGGTAACATTACAGCTGGTTTCTCCCTGATGTTGAACATCTGTCCTGTAGGGTAACATTACAGCTTGTTTCTCCCTGATGTTGAACATCTGTCCTGTAGGGTAACATTAC
>NW_023266443.1:301-1264 GCF_013103735.1 Etheostoma cragini
TTGTTTCTCCCTGATGATGAACATCTGTCCTGTAGGGTAACATTACAGCTTGTTTCTCCCTGATGTTGAACATCTGTCACACAGACACTAACCATGAAAGAAGACTCCATGTTGGAACGCTACCCTTAATAACCCTTTAACGCCCTTCTAATTCCTGTGTGTGACACGGTAAATGTGTGAAATGAACGGAGGTCAGAGAATCTACAGCAGGACCAACGGGACAATCATGTGTCTGTTTTTAAAATGTCTTCAGTGTGTGCACTGCCCCCCCCCACTGCCTGCGTCTGTACCTGTGTGTTAATAAAGCTCTGGCCTGTCCAGGTGAACGTCGGCCTGCTGCCTCTTTCATGTCACTGACACCATCTCTGCACATTCAACCTCAAAAACAACTTCCTGTCTCAATGAAGGTAACATCTGGAGTCCTACCATGGACTAGGCACCGTGGTTACCATGGTTACCTTGTTTCTAGCCGTTCTAGCGTGCTGTAGAAAGCTGCAGGAAGTCTCAGTTCTCATTAATCTTCAACCAGCTGAGCTGCTGGACTCTGATTGGCTGACAGTGTTGAGGGTATTCCTCTGGTCTGCAACGCAGTATTAATAATTACATTTTGGGAATAATATACAGTAGCCAGCCTTTATTGTTACTATACACAAGTACCTGGGCAACGAGATTAAAGCAACGCCTTTACATTTATAAATTAAAAATATATAAAATATATAAAATATGAAATATTAAAATAAATACTAAATATAATAAATGATATAATATTTCCTGGAGTTTTTACACTGTGTTGAAGCGAACTGTCCCGTCTCTGTCCCCGTGTCCACACAGGGGACGGCTTGTGTGAATCTGTGTGTCTATGTGCGTTTGGGTGGGTCTGTGCCCGTCTGTCTGTGTCTGTGTGTGTGTGTGTGTGTGTGTGTGTGTGTGTGTGTGTGTGTGTGTGTGTGTGTGTGTGTGTGT
>NW_023266443.1:1296-1887 GCF_013103735.1 Etheostoma cragini
TTAAAGTAGAGAAGAGGAACATGAAGAATAGAGACGTCCAGTAGGGAGAGTCTTTCTCTGATCATTTATTAATGAGAGACAGACACACAACCACATCTCTCACAGCACACGCAACAATAAGGCAACAATAACGCAACTAAAAGGCAACAATAAGGCAACAATAAGGCAACAATAACGCAACTAAAAGGCAACAATAAGGCAACAATAAGGCAACAATAACGCAACTAAAAGGCAACAATAAGGCAACAATAACGCAACTAAAAGGCAACAATATGGCAACAATAAGGCAACAATAAGGCAACAATAAGGCAACAATAACGCAACAATAACGCAACTAAAAGGCAACAATAACGCAACAATAACGCAACTAAAAGGCAACAATAAGGCAACAATAAGGCAACAATAAGGCAACTAAAAGGCAACAATAACGCAACTAAAAGGCAACAATAAGGCAACAATAAGGCAACAATGAGGCAACAATATGGCAACAATAACGCAACTAAAAGGCAACAATAAGGCAACAATAAGGAAACAATAAGGCAACAATGAGGCAACAATATGGCAACAATAAGGCAACAATATGGCAACAAT
>NW_023266443.1:2404-2569 GCF_013103735.1 Etheostoma cragini
GCAACAATAAGGCAACAATAAGGCAACAATATGGCAACAATAACGCAACTAAAAGGCAACAATAAGGCAACAATAAGGAAACAATATGGCAACAATAACGCAACTAAAAGGCAACAATAAGGCAACAATAAGGCAACAATAAGGCAACAATAAGGCAACAATAAC